>NC_074671.1:60144042-60256542 GCF_029448725.1 Salvelinus fontinalis
TGGCCCAGTGATGTCATCTACTGAGACTGGTCTGCTGGCCTCCAACGTATGTCTGCCTGTCTGTCTTTCTGTCTGTGTCTGTTTGTCTGTCTCTCCCGCTCTCTGTCTGTCTGTCTGTCTCACTATGTGTTTGCATTCTAAGAGCATTGGAAATAGGAATCTACTTCATATTATTTCTTTCATTTCCAGATCATTGCGGAATAAATTCCTCACCTTTTCTGACTATGATAGTTTCATACTCACAAAATAGCCCACAGCCTACAGCAAGTTAAGATCTATTTTAGCCTCATTTAGCCATGTATTAAGGATACAAATTGGCTGAAAATAATTCGCATAAATAGAAGAATATATCAGTTTCGTTTGAGGACAAAAATGTCGACAGCGACACCATACAGGTTGCAAAATAAATGGGAAGAGATTTTCCATGTACCGATTCCATGGCACATGGTTTATGAACTGATACAAAAAACTTCTAAATTCTTGCCACCAACAGAATGTTATATATATGGGGCATACAACAATCTCAGCTCTGTAGATTTTGCTGTGAAGAGACAGAATCACTAAATCATTAATTCTGGTATTGACCCTATGTAGCTTGTTTCTGGTCACAGGTTGAGGAATGGTTCAAAAATCACAACATTCACTTAAAATGTACCTTACAAATAGCAGTGTTGGGCGATTTGGAAAGCAATAGTCAGTCAATAAATAATATAATAATACTCGTAGGAAAGGTTTTCATCTTTAGCTCACAATCTGTGGATACTATACTAATAGAAAGGTTCAAAATGTATGTAAAACATCACAGAACAATTGAAAAATATATGACACATGGAAACCAAACGAGGGTGGTCTACGGTGATAGGAGGGATGGGCTGAGAGTAGGTGAGGGGTGGTATTAAATAGCTTATGTTCAGTAATGTATTATTGTTATGTGA
This sequence comes from Salvelinus fontinalis, assembly GCF_029448725.1. NCBI lineage: Eukaryota > Metazoa > Chordata > Actinopteri > Salmoniformes > Salmonidae > Salvelinus > Salvelinus fontinalis. The sequence goes on from NC_074671.1 coordinate 60,144,978, forward strand.
TTGCTCTATATAAAAGTACCATGTTTGTAAATTGTGAATGCAAAATGTGTATGTAAAATTTAAATGTAAAATGTATGTAAATGTAGCAGAAAAGCTGTAAATGGCACCGGAGGGGATGGCTGCCGTTTACGGACTCCGAACCAACTGTGCTATTTTGTTTGTTTTTTCGCAATGTTTATAACTAATTTTGAACATAATGTTGCTGCTACGGTCTCTTATGACTGAAAAGAGCTTCCAGGACAGCGATTACTCACCTCGAACTGAACAAAGATTTTTCTTTAATGAGTCTGACGCGAAGGATATATTGGTTTGTCGAGACAAGGTCCAAATCCCATCATCCACGTGAAGACGAAGAAAAAGGGGGATGAGGTCGGGGTGACTTGTGAGAATTCGCCGATGAGTAGGTAAACCACCACTAGTCTACGTATTATTAGCCAACGTGCAATCATTGGAAAACAAACGGGACGATCTACGATTAAGACTATCCTACCAACGGGGCATTAAAAACTGTAATATCTTATGTTTCACGAGACGTGGCTAAACGATGACACGGATAATATAGAGCTGGCTGGCTTCTCGATGCATCGGCAGGACAGAGCAGATACGTCTGGTAAGACGAGGGTGTGTGTCTATTTGTCAAAAACTGCTGGTGTGCAATGTCTAATATTAAAGAAGTCTCAAGGTATTGCTTGCCTGAGGTAGAATAGCTCATGATAAGCTGTAGACCATACTATCTATTTACCACAATAAACCGATGCTGGCACTAAGACCACACTTGACCAGCTGTATAAGGCCATAAGCAAACAACAAAATGCTGCTCATCCAGAATTGGCACTCATAGTGGACAGGAAATTTAATGCAGGCAAACTTGAATCTGTTTTACTTCATTTCTACCAGCATGTCACATGTGCAACCAGAGGAAAAAAATAACTCTAGACCACCTTTACTCCACACACAGAGACGCATACAAAGCTCTCTCTCGCCCTCCATTTGGCAAATCTGACCATAATTATATCCTCCTGATTCCTGCTTACAAGCTAAAACTGAAGCAGGAAGTACCAGTGACTCGCTCAATACGGAAGTGGTCAGATGACGCAGATGCTACGCTACAGGACTGTTTTGCTAGTACAGACTGGAATTTGTTCCGGAATTCATCCAATGGCATTGAGGAGTACACCCCCTCAGTCACCGGCTTCATCAATAAGTGCATTGTCGATGTTGTCCCCACAATGACCGCACGTACATATCCCAACGAGAAGCCATGGATTACAGACAACATCCACACTGAGCAAAAGGCTAGAGCTGGTACTTTCAAGGAGCAGGACACTAATCCCTTATAAGAAATCCCGCTATGCCCTCAGACAAACCATCCAACAGGCAAAGCATCAATAGAGGACAAAGATTGAATCCTAGTACACCGGATGTGGCAGGGCTTGAAAACTATTACGGACTACAAAGGGAAACACTGAAGCATGCATGAGAGCATCAGATGTTCCGGACGACTGTGTGATCATTCTCTCCATAGCCAATGTGAGCAAGGCTTTTATACAGGTCAGCTTTCACAAAGCTGTGGGGCCAGACGGATTACCAGGATGTGTACACAAAGCATGCGTGGACCAACTGGCAAGTGTCTTCACTGACATTTTCAACCTCTCCCTGACCGAGTCTGTAATACCTACATGTTTCAAACAGACCACCATAGTCCCTGGCAGCGAAGGTAACCTGCCTAAATGATTACCACCCAGTAACATTCACGTCGGTGGCCATGAAGTGCTTTGAAAGGCTGGTCATGACTCACATCAACACCATCATGCCGGAAACCCTAGACCATCTACAATTTGCATACTGCCGCAACAGATCCAGAGATGGAGCAATCTCAATCGCATTCCACACTGCCCTTTCCCACCTGGACAAAAGGAACACCTATGTGAGAATGCTGTTCACTGACTAAAGCTCAGTGTTCAACACCATAGTGCCCACAAAGCTCATCACTAAGCTAAGGACCCTGGGACTAAACACCTCCCTCTGCAACTAGATCCTGGACTTCCTGAGGTGGTAAGGGTAGGCAACAGAATGTCTGCCACGTTAATCCTCAAGACTGGGGCCCCTTAGGGGTGTGTGCTTAGTCCCATGGCTGCGTGGAAAAGTACGACTCCAACACCATCATTAAGTTTGCTGACGACACAACAGTGGTAGGCCTGATCACCGACAACGATGAGACAGCCTATAGGGAGGAGGTCAGAGACCTGGCAGTGTGGTGCAGTGTGGTGCCAGGAGAACAACCTCTCCCTCAATGTGACAAAGGAGATAATCGTGGACTATAGGAAAAGGAGTGTCGAACAGGCCCCAATTAACATCGACAGGGCTGAAGTGGAGCGGGTCAAGAGTTTCAAGATCCTTGGTGTCCACATGACCAACAAACTGTCATGGTCCAAACACACCAAGACAGTTGAGAAGAGGGCAAGACAACACTTTTCCCCCTCAGGAGACAGAAAAGATTTGCGATGGGTCCCCAGATCCTCAAAAAGTTCTAGAGCTGCACCATCAAGAGCATCCTGACCGGTTGCATCACCGCCTGGTATGGAAACTGCTCAGCATCTGACCGTAAGGCACTACAGGGGGTAGTGCGTATGGCCCAGTACATCACTGGGGCCAAGCTTCCTGACATCCAGGATCTATATACTAGGTGGTGTCAGATGAAGGCCCAAAACATTGTCAAAGACTCCAGTCACCCAAGTCATAGATTGTTCTCTCTGTTACTCTCCGCACGGCAAACGGTACCGGAGTGCAAAGTCTAGGACCAAAATTCTCCTTAACAGCTTCTACCCCAAAGCAATAAGACTGCTGAACAATTAATCCAATGGCCACCTGGACTATTTACATTGACCCCCCCACACTCACACTGCTGCTACTCACTGTTTATTATCTATGCATAGTCACTTTGCAAATTACCTTGACTAACCAGTACCCCTGCAAATTGACTCGGTACCGGTACCCCTGTATATAGTAATTAAGCATTTCACGGTAAGGTCTACCTACACCTGTTGTATTCGGTGCATGAGACAAATACATTTTGATTTGATTGGATTTGTCCCCCGAGGAGGATGGGTGGGGTGGATGGGTTAATTAAAAACAGGTTGATGGCTAAACGGGAGAAACAAAAAGCATAACACCAGACTCCACAGGCGCAAGAAGACATCTGCTACACTCCTCTCTCCCTCTCTATCTATATCTCACTCTCTCTATATCTCTCCCTCTCTCTATATCTCTCACTCTACTACTGTCCAGCAAACAGTACCGAATCACCAGCTTTCGGACCAACGGGCTCCAAGACAGCTTCCACCCCCAAACCACAAGACTGCTAAATGGTTACCCGGACTATCTGCATTGACTCTATGCACAACCACAAGACAATGTATACACAAAATATCTCACACTAAACCCAAATACATTTACATACACACAACACACACATGTATACTAACACAAACACACAGACTTTTACACTCATCATATGCTGCTGCTACTTTACCCTGCCTTCACATACATACAGTGGCTTGTGAAAGTATTCACCCCTTTGGCATTTTTCCTATTTTGTTGCCTTACAACCTGGAATTAAAATAGATTTTTGTGGGTTTGTATCATTTGATTTACACAACATGCCTACCACTTTGAAGATTAAAAATATTTTCTATTGTGAAACAAACAAGAAATTAGACAAAAAAACTGAAAACTTGAGCGTGCATAACTATTCACCCCCCAAAGTCAATACTTTTTAGAGCGAACTTTTGCAGCAATTACAGCTGCAAGTCTCTTGGGGTATGTCTCTATCAGCTTGGCACATCTAGCCACTGGGATTTTTGCCCATTCTTCAAGGCAAAACTTCTCCAATTCCTTCAAGATGGATGAGTTCCGCTGGTGTACAGCAATATTTAAGTCATACCACAGATCCTCAATTAGATTGAGATCTGGGCTTTGACTAGGCCATTCCAAGACATTTATATGTTTCCCCTTAAACCACTCGAGTGTTGCTTTAGCAGTATGCTTAGGGTGATTGTCCTGCTGGAAGGTGAACCTACGTTCCAGTCTCAAATCTCTGGAAGACTGGAACAGGTTTCCCTCCAGAATGTCCCTGTATTTAGCGCCATCCATCATTCCTTAAATTCTGACCAGTTTCCCAGTCCCTGACGATGAATAACATCCCCGCAGCATGATGCTGCCACCACCATGCTTCACTGTGGGGATGGTATTCTCAGGGTGATGAGAGGTGTTGGGTTTGCGCTAGACATAGCGTTTTCCTTGATGGCCAAAAAGCTCAATTTTAGACTCATCTGACCAGAGTTCTTTCTTCCATATGTTTGGGGAGTCTTGGCTTATCGTTTTGGCTTATTTTTGCTTATTTTTTATTTCAAGTAATGGCTTTTTTCTGGCCACTCTTCCATAAAGGCCAGCTCTGTAGAGTGTACGGCTTAATGTGGTCCAATGGACAGATACCCCAATCTCTGCTGTGGAGCTTTGCAGCTTCTTCAGGGTTGTCTTTGGTCTCTTTCTTACCTCTCTGATTAATGCCCTCCTTGCCTGGTCCGTGAGTTTTGGTGGGCAGCCCTCTCTTGGCAGGTTTGTTGTGGTGGCATATTCTTTCCATTTTTTAATAATGGATTTAATGGTGCTTCGTGGGATGTTCAAAGTTTTGGATATTTTTTTATAACCCAACCTGATCTGTACTTCTCCAGAACTTTGTCCCTGACCGGTTTGGAGAGATCCCTGTCTCTTCATGGTGCCACGTGCTTGGTGGTGCCCCTTGCTTAGTGGTGTTGCAGAATCTTTGGCCTTTCAGAACAGGTGTATATATACTGAGATCATGTGACACTTAGATTGCACACAGGTGGACTTTATTTAACTAATTATGTGACTTATGAAGGTAATTGGTTGCACCAGATGTTATTTAGGGGCTTCATAGACAGGGGGTGAATACATATGCACGGACCACTTTCAGTTTTTTATTTTCAGAATTTTTTGAAACAAGTCATTTTTTTCATTTCACTTCAACAATTTGGACTATTTTGTGTATGTCCATTACATGAAATCCAAATAAAAATCCATTTAAATTACAGGTTGTAATGCAACAAAATAGGAGAAACCAAAGGGGATGAATACTTTTGCAAGGCACATCTGTATACAGCTCCATTATTGTGTATTTTATTCCTCTTGTGTTATTATTTGTTATTTTTGTTATTGTATTTTTTACTCTGCATCATTGGGAAGGACTCGTAAGTAAGCATTTCCCAGTAAAGTATACACCCGTTGTATTCGGCGCATGTGACAAATACAATTTGATTGATCTCTCTCTCTCTCTGCTTCCCTTTTTTGGGGTGCGTTCACAAACCTTGGCTCTGAAGACGTTTTCTCTCTCTCTCCCCTTCCCTTCCACATCCATTATAGATGCTGTTTGCGCTGCGTAAATGGGTCTTCCTTCTATTCAGCGCCCCTAGCAATCAGCCCTCGTTTTGTCTCCACGGGAGAGAACTGCAATCAGAGAGAGGGAGAGAGATGGAGAGAGAGAGGGGTGGGGAGAGAGAAGGAGAGGGAGAGAGTGATGTTTGTGAATGTGTCTGGGTAAAAGCGTTACTCTCTGTTTCTCCCTTTTAGTCGTCAATGTTTTTTGAGATGTGTAGAAAACTAGGCTTTCAGCGACGGCTGATTCCTTGTCTCGAATTGGTTGCAGCCATGTGTTGCGTTGTGTTGTGATTTTTGTAGCATGATATATTTAAGCAAAAATGCCCGGGGGGTGTGGTATATGGTCAATATACAACGTCTCAAGGCTGTTCTCTGCGCGACGCAACGCGGAGTGCCTGGATACAGCCCTTAGCCTTAGCCGTGGTATATTGGCCATAAACCACAAACCCCTGAGGTGCCTCATTGCTATTATAAACTGGTTATCAACGTAATTAGAGCAGTAAAAAGACATGTTTTGTCATACCCGTGGTATACGGTCTGATATACCACGGCTGTCAGCAAATCAGCATTCAAGGCACGAACCACCTGGTTCCTGCTTGTGTTTGTGCTTGTGTGTGGGGGGAGTGAGGTAGGTGATTATGATCATTTTGTGGAGTGCTCCGATCTCTACCTGGGGCGAGGCAGCAGTCAAAGTGTGTGTGTGTGTGTGTGTGTGTGTGTGTGCTGCTTGCTACCCGGCGGCGGTGATGTAGCAGTCCGAACAGAATAATGAGTTAGGTCTCTTTGTGTTGCTTCGTAGTGCTAATCGTCTGTTAGTTTGCAAACGCCTTGGAGCCGTGCTGCTCTGCACTGAGCCACTCCGCTCTGCTATGGTCTGCTCAGGCAGGCACGTAAACATACAGGCACGCACACTCATTCTGCTCTTTAGCGGAGTAAGTGCAAGCTCAGGAGGCATCTGCTGCACACACACACTCCTATCTTTTGCAAAGTCCACAGTGGGCTGTATCGATCTGTATTTCTGGCCAGCAGTAGGATTCTGTGATTGAAGATATGGATAGAGTCAGGGTAGGACTAACAGAGGGGCCAGGATAGAGTAAGGGTAGTACTAACAGAGGGGCCAGGAAAGAGTCAGGGTAGTACTAACAGAGGGGTTTGGATAGAGTCAGGGTAGGACTAACAGAGGGGTTTGGATAGAGTCAGGGTAGGACTAACAGAGGGGTTTGGATAGAGTCAGGGTAGGACTAACAGAGGGGTTTGGATAGAGTCAGGGTAGGACTAACAGAGGGGTTTGGATAGAGTCAGGGTGGGACTAACAGAGGGGTTTGGATAGAGTCAGGGTAGGACTAACAGAGGGGTTTGGATAGAGTCAGGGTGGGACTAACAGAGGGGTTTGGATAGAGTCAGGGTAGGACTAACAGAGGGGTTTGGATAGAGTCAGGGTGGGACTAACAGAGGGGTTTGGATAGAGTCAGGGTAGGACTAACAGAGGGGTTTGGATAGAGTCAGGGTAGGACTAACAGAGGGGTTTGGATAGAGTCAGGGTAGGACTAACAGAGGGGTTTGGATAGAGTCAGGGTGGGACTAACAGAGGGGTTTGGATAGAGTCAGGGTAGGACTAACAGAGGGGTTTGGATGGAGTCAGGGTAGGACTAACAGAGGGGATTGGATAGAGTCAGGGTAGGACTAACAGAGGGGTTTGGATAGAGTAAGGGTAGTACTAACAGAGGGGCCAGGAAAGAGTCAGGGTAGGACTAACAGAGGGGTTTGGATAGCGTCAGGGTAGGACTAACAGAGGGGTTTGGATAGAGTCAGGGTAGGACTAACAGAGGGGTTTTGATAGAGTCAGGGTAGGACTAACAGAGGGTCAGGATGGAGTCAGGGTAGGACTAACAGAAGAGTTTGAATAGAGCCAGGGTAGGACTAACAGAGGAGTTTGGATAGAGTCAGGGTAGGACTAACAGAGGGGTTTGGATAGAGTCAGGGTAGGACTAACAGAGGGGTTTGGATAGAGTCAGGGTAGAACTAACAGAGGGGCCAGGATAGAGTCAGGGTAGGACTGACAGAGGGGTTTGGATAGAGTCAGGGTAGGACTAACAGAGGGGTTTGGATAGAGTCAGGGGAGGACTAACATAGGTTTTGATAGAGTCAGGGTGGGACTAACAGAGGTTTTGATATAGTCAGGGTAGAACTAACAAAGGGTCAGGATAGAGTCAGGGTAGGACTGACAGAGGGGTTTGGATAGAGTCAGGGTAGGACTAACAGAGGGGTTTGGATAGAGTCAGGGGAGGACTAACATAGGTTTTGATAGAGTCAGGGTGGGACTAACATAGGTTTTGATATAGTCAGGGTAGAACTAACAAAGGGTCAGGATAGAGTCAGGGTAGAACTAACAGAGGGGTTTGGATAGAGTCAGGGTAGGACTAACAGAGGGGTTTGGATAGAGTCAGGGTAGAACTAACAGAGGGGTTTGGATAGTCAGGGTAGGACTAACAGAGGGGTTTGGATAGAGCCAGGGTAGGATTAACAAAGGGGTTTTGATAGAGTCAGGATATGACTAACAGAGGGGTTTGGATAGTCAGAGTAGGACTAACAGAGGGGTTTGGATAGAGTCAGGGTAGGACTAACAGAGGGGTTTGGATAGAGTCAGGGTAGGACTAACAGAGGGGCCAGGATAGAGTCAGGGTAGGACTAACAAAGGGGTTTTGATAGAGTCAGGATAGGACTAACAGAGGGGTTTGGATAAAGTCAGGGTAGGACTAACAGAGGGGCCAGGATAGAGTCAGTGTAGGACTAACAGAGGGGTTTTGATAGAGTCAGGGTAGGACTAACAGAGGGGTTTTGATAGAGTCAGGGTAGGACTAACAGAGGGGCCAGGATAGAGTCAGGGTAGGACTAACAGAGGGGTTTTGATAGAGTCAGGGTAGGACTAACAGAGGGGTTTAGATAGAGTCAGGGTAGGACTAACAGAGGGGTTTGGATAGAGTCAGGGTAGGACTAACAGAGGGGTCTGGATAGAGTCAGGGTAGGACTAACAGAGGGGTTTGGATAGAGTCAAGGTAGGACTAACAGAGGGGTTTGGATAGAGTCAGGGTAGGACTAACAGAGGGGTTTGGATAGAGTCAGGGTAGGACTAACAGAGGGGTTTTGATAGAGTCCGGGTAGGACTAACAGAGAGGTTTTGATAGAGTCAGGGTAGGACTAACAGAGGGGCCAGGATAGAGTCAGGGTAGGACTAACAGAGGGGTCTTGATAGAGTCAGGGTAGGACTAACAGAGGGGTTTTGATAGTCAGGGTAGGACTAACAGAGGGGTTTGGATAGAGTCAGGGTAGGACTAACAGAGGGGTTTTGATAGAGTCAGGGTAGGACTAACAAAGGGGTTTTGATAGAGTCAGGATAGGACTAACAGAGAGGTTTGGATAGAGTCAGGGTAGGACTAACAGAGGGGTTTGGATAACAGAGGGTCAGGATAGAGTCAGGGTAGAACTAACAGAGGGTCAGGATAGAGTCAGGGTTGAACTAACAGAGGGTTTGGATAGAGTCAGGGTTGAACTAACAGAGGGGTTTGGATAGAGTCAGGGTAGAACCTGATGAAAAGATATATGGGAGGTAGTTATTGTTGTTGCTGTTTTCTAAGCTGACAAATTGCTATATGTGGTAGCACTTTACATTACAGGATGGAAGGAAGTGACAATAACATGGTAATAGTATGCTATATTCCTGTTTCAGGGTAAAGCACCCTGTTACACAAGTTGATACATGCAGGTGTTTAAGATTTTACAAATAAATAGATGTTGTAATTGACAAAGAAAGAGTGGACATCTAGCTTGTATTGAATACAGAGAGGATGGTATCATAGTTAACATAGGTATCAAGTTAGAAGATGAGGTCACATCCCTAAATCAAAACATCTCTTTATCATCCGTCAACTGCCATTCAGAAACGAAGCAGAAGCCGGTGTTAGACTGAACCAAAATGGTGGATACTAGGGTCGTGTTGAACTGTTCTTCAATCGACGCAGGTGTCCACAAAGGGAACATCCTGGCAAACTTTTCAAATCCTCCTCCTTCCATCTCATCTTCCATCTGTCAGAGCAGAATACAACGAGACAGCCTTGGCCTGAATACAGTCCTGATGACTCATTCATCTGTGTGTGCGTGTGTGTGTGTGTGTGTGTGTGTGTGTGTGTGTGTGTGTGTGTGTGCGTGCGTGCGTGCGTGCGTGCGTGCGCGCGTGCGTGCGTGTGGTGTGTGTGTGTGTGTGTGTGTGTGTGTGTGTGTGTGTGTGTGTGTGTGTGTGTGTGTGTGTGTGTGTGTGTGTCAGCATACATATCAGACAGAATACTCTGTAGGCCATATAAATGGAGAGTACATAGTGAGGTTAGAAAATAGCAGGCGTGTCTCTCTGGAGACAAACACTGCTGTCCTAGGCAGGGCTGACCGCTGCCTCCGCGCTTCCTCGCTTTGTCCCACAGACCTTCACATAGTAAGGAGGAAAAGGAGTGAACGGGGGGAGGAGAAGGCGGAGAGGGAGAAAGAGAGGGGAGGAGATGAACCCACCGCCATCACCGCTGCACACATCGTGTCCTTATAAACACAATTCACACACTGACAAACGCTGAGCCAAGAATGTGTCAGTTGGGACGGGCGGGTGAGGGACCAACTACCGCCTCTGAAATGTTGCAGCGATTTTCACTGAGAGGAGTGGAGCTCCGTGACAAAATGGAGGGAGCAGCGGAGAGAAAGAGAGAGAGAGGCAAGGAGCGGAACACAGCCCTGTGACCATCACACACACACACACACACACACACACACACACACACACACACACACACACACACACACACACACACACACACACACACACACGCTCACTAGCCAAGGACAGAGCAGCACAGAGAAAGAAGGAGGGAGAGAGAGAGGAGACAGAGAGAAGGCAGAGAAAGGAGAGAGAGAAGGCAGATAAAAGGAAAACAACGAGGCAGCCAGACGAGAGAGGAAGAGAGATTTGCTGTACTGCACACAGGGGCACAAAGCCTCCTCCCTTCTCTCTCTGCTTGGGCCTTGCAACTACCGTCCTCCTCCCTTCTCTCTCTCTGCTTGGGCCTTGCAACTACCGTCCTCCTCCCTTCTCTCTCTCTGCTTGGGCCTTGCAACTACCGTCCTCCTCCCTTCTCTCTCTCTGCTTGGGCCTTGCAACTACCGTCCTCCTCCCTTCTCTCTCTCTGCTTGGGCCTTGCAACTACCGTCCTCCTCCCTTCTCTCTCTGCTTGGGCCTTGCAACTACCGTCCTCCTCCCTTCTCTCTCTCTGCTTGGGCCTTGCAACTACCGTCCTCCTCCCTTCTCTCTCTGCTTGGGCCTTGCAACTATCGTTATCCTCCTTCTCTCTCTGCTTGGGCCTTGCAACTACCGTCCTCCTCCCTTCTCTCTCTGCTTGGGCCTTGCAACTACCGTCCTCCTCCCTTCTCTCTCTGCTTGGGCCTTGCAACTACCGTCCTCCTCCCTTCTCTCTCTGCTTGGGCCTTGCAACTACCGTCCTCCTCCCTTCTCTCTCTCTGCTTGGGCCTTGCAACTACCGTCCTCCTCCCTTCTCTCTCTCTGCTTGGGCCTTGCAACTACCGTCCTCCTCCCTTCTCTCTCTCTGCTTGGGCCTTGCAACTACCATTATCCTCCCTTCTCTCTCTCTGCTTGGGCCTTGCAACTACCGTCCTCCTCCCTTCTCTCTCTCTGCTTGGGCCTTGCAACTACCGTCCTTCTCCCTTCTCTCTCTCTCCGTGGGCTGCAAGACATAGGGGTTTGGCTGGCCTCACTGCCCCTCCCCAACACGCACGCACACACTTGTTTCTCTGCTGGCTGAGTCACAGGATAGGCACGCTAGCCAGGCAGCCCAGCCAGTCAGCCCACTCTGTCTGTATATCTGTCTGTCTCTCTGCCTGTCTGCCTGTGAGTCTGTTTGTGGGTATGTCTGTCTGTCTGCCTGTGAGTCTGCCTGCCTGTCTGTCTATGTGCAGCGTGGAAACAGCTCTTTGTGTCCACAAATAAATAACGTCTCTCTATATTTATTTTCCAAGGCTGCGGAGGCGGAGGGGAAGAGAGAGAGAGAGGGAGAGAGAGAGTGACAGAACTAGAGAGAGGAGAGAGAGAGTGACAGAACTAGAGAGAGAAGGAGAGAGAGAGTGACAGAACTAGAGAGAGAGAGAGAAAGGGAGTGATAGAGAACTAAAGAGAGAGGAGAGAGAGGGAGGGAGAAAGGAAGAGAGAGACAGAGAGAGGTAGGGAGAGAGGAAGAGAGAGACAGAGAGAGGGAGGGAGAAAGGAAGAGAGAGACAGAGAGAGGGAGGGAGAAAGGAAGAGAGAGACAGAGAGAGGGAGGGAGAAAGGAAGAGAGAGACAGAGAGAGGGAGGGAGAAAGGAAGAGAGAGACAGAGAGAGGTAGGGAGAAAGGAAGAGAGAGGAGAGAGAGGGAGGGAGAAAGGAAGAGAGAGACAGAGAGAGGTAGGGAGAAAGGAAGAGAGAGACAGAGAGAGGGAGGGAGAAAGGAAGAGAGAGACAGAGAGAGGGAGGGAGAAAGGAAGAGAGAGACAGAGAGAGGTAGGGAGAAAGGAAGAGAGAGACAGAGAGAGGGAGGGAGAAAGGAAGAGAGAGACAGAGAGAGGTAGGGAGAAAGGAAGAGAGAGACAGAGAGAGGGAGGGAGAAAGGAAGAGAGAGACAGAGAGAGGGAGGGAGAAAGGAAGAGAGACAGAGAGAGGTAGGGAGAAAGGAAGAGAGAGGTAGGGAGAAAGGAAGAGAGAGACAGAGAGAGGTAGGGAGAAAGGAAGAGAGAGACAGAGAGAGAGAGGGAGAAAGGAAGAGAGAGACAGAGAGAGGTAGGGAGAAAGGAAGAGAGAGACAGAGAGAGGTAGGGAAGCGAGAAACAGGCAGCAGTAGTGTTTTCACGGCTCTGCAGAGGGCTGATCCGACCGTCTGTTGGTGCTGTTATATCAAACAACACGTAATCACAGGGGAAGTGTGTGTGGATCAGAACATAACAGGATGGGTGGTCAGTGAGTGTGCTGGTGTCTGCGTGGAGTGTGTGTGTCTGTGTGTGTGTGTGTCTGTGTGTGTGTCTGTCTGTGTGTGCACAGCCTCTAAATGGAGGACGGGGAAACATAGGAGGCTGTCCAAGGCTCGACATCTATCAACAGGGGACTGTGGTGATGCATTATGACAAGACTCTACAAACACACACACAATCAGAATACTAACACACATAGCTCGAATGTTAGTCAGTCAAATCTCCCATTGAAACCATTGCTGGATTTCAGTGAAAGTCTGTGTTACCATGACAATACAGACAGTACCTTACTATTCCAACAAAATGGACACATTAAAAGCTGCAAAGGTAGTCAGGAGAAATTCTTCTAGGTTGAACGTGGAACTAAGAAACAGGAGAGAGGAGAAACACCACTGATGGGAGTAGTGAGAGAACGTGTCTCCACACGGAGTTACCTCAGCGGTAATCTTTTCCAGACGCTTCGGTTTGGCCCGCGGCCCACGGCCATAAACCCCTGGCAGTGCTGCGCTGCGTTCTTGAGTGGCGGCACGACTTGATACCCCGATAGCACCCGGCGCTAACGGCTCGCACAGCAACGCGCCAGGCAGGCGGACAGCCCAGAGAGAGGCTATGAGTGCTGGCAGGCAGGGAGGCAGGAAGTCAGGCAGGCAGGGAGTCAGCTAGGGAGACAGGCAGGGAGGCAGGAAGACAGCTAGGGAGACAGGCAGGGAGGCAGGAAGTCAGGCAGGCAGGGAGTCAGCTAGGGAGGCAGGCAGGGAGACAGGAAGACAGCTAGGGAGACAGGCCAGGAGGCAGGAAGTCAGGCAGGCAAGGAGTCAGCTAGGGAGGCAGGCAGGGAGACAGGAAGACAGCTAGGGAGACAGGCAGGGAGGCAGGAAGTCAGGCAGGCAGGGAGTCAGCTAGGGAGACAGACAGGGAGGCAGGAAGTCAGACAGGCAAGGAGTCAGCTAGGGAGACAGGCAGGGAGGCAGGAAGTCAGGCAGGCAAGGAGTCAGCTAGGGAGGCAGGCAGGGAGACAGGCAGGGAGACAGGAAGACAGCTAGGCAGGCAGGGAGGCAGGAAGTCAGGCAGGCAAGGAGTCAGCTAGGGAGGCAGGCAGGGAGACAGGAAGACAGCTAGGCAGGCAGGGAGGCAGGCAGGCAGGGAGGCAGGCAGGCAGGCAGGACCCCCCCTTCTTCTCTCTTTCCCTTCCTTCACATCACTCTTGCCTGACAGTCATATTGATTGTTTTCTCTCGCTGTGCTCATGGCAGCGCGCAGGCTTGTTTTCCCTGGGGGAGAGAGGGGGGGGGGGGGGCATTTCCAAGTCATAACAGCTCGTAAAAGCAAGGGGGGTTGGAGGGTGGAGGTTTAGGGGGCGAAGGAGTAGGATGTAGGGTGCGAGAGCTGGCTAGGAGGAGACGTGAGGTCAGGTGTATAGAGTTGAGAGAGAGGAGACATGAGGTCAGGTGGGTTGAGTTGAGAGAGAGGAGACATGAGATCAGGTGGGTTGAGTTGAGAGAGACATGAGGTCAGGTGGGTTGAGTTGAGAGAGAGGAGACATGAGGTCAGGTGGGTTGAGTTGAGAGAGAGGAGACATGAGGTCAGGTGGGTTGAGTTGAGAGAGACGTGAGGTCAGGTGGGTTGAGTTGAGAGAGAGGAGACATGAGGTCAGGTGGGTTGAGTTGAGAGAGAGGAGACATGAGGTCAGGTGGGTTGAGTTGAGAGAGTGGAGACATGAGATCAGGTGGGTTGAGTTGAGAGAGAGGAGACATGAGGTCAGGTGGGTTGAGTTGAGAGAGAGAGACATGAGGTCAGGTGGGTTGAGTTGAGAGAGACATGAGGTCAGGTGGGTTGAGTTGAGAGAGAGGAGACATGAGGTCAGGTGGGTTGAGTTGAGAGAGAGGAGACATGAGGTCAGGTGGGTTGAGTTGAGAGAGACATGAGGTCAGGTGGGTTGAGTTGAGAGAGAGGAGACATGAGGTCAGGTGGGTTGAGTTGAGAGAGAGAGAGGAGACATGAGGTCAGGTGGGTTGAGTTGAGAGAGAGGAGACATGAGGTCAGGTGGGTTGAGTTGAGAGAGAGGAGACATGAGGTCAGGTGAGTTGAGTTGAGAGAGAGGAGACATGAGGTCAGGTGGGTTGAGTTGAGAGAGAGGAGACATGAGGTCAGGTGGGTTGAGTTGAGAGAGAGAGGAGACATGAGGTCAGGTGTATAGAGTTGAGAGAGAGGAGACATGAGGTCAGGTGGGTTGAGTGGAGAGAGAGGAGACATGAGGTCAGGTGGGTTGAGTTGAGAGAGAGGAGACATGAGGTCAGGTGGGTTGAGTGGAGAGAGAGGAGACATGAGGTCAGGTGGGTTGAGTGGAGAGAGAGGAGACATGAGGTCAGGTGGGTTGAGTGGAGAGAGAGGAGACATGAGGTCAGGTGGGTTGAGTTGAGAGAGACATGAGGTCAGGTGGGTTGAGTTGAGAGAGAGGAGACATGAGGTCAGGTGGGTTGAGTTGAGAGAGACATGAGGTCAGGTGGGTTGAGTTGAGAGAGAGGAGACATGAGGTCAGGTGGGTTGAGTTGAGAGAGACATGAGGTCAGGTGGGTTGAGTTGAGAGAGAGGAGACGTGAGGTCAGGTGTATAGAGTTGAGAGAGAGGAGACATGAGGTCAGGTGGGTTGAGTTGAGAGAGACATGAGGTCAGGTGGGTTGAGTTGAGAGAGAGGAGACATGAGGTCAGGTGGGTTGAGTTGAGAGAGACATGAGGTCAGGTGGGTTGAGTTGAGAGAGAGGAGACATGAGGTCAGGTGGGTTGAGTTGAGAGAGAGGAGACATGAGGTCAGGTGGGTTGAGTTGAGAGAGACATGAGGTCAGGTGGGTTGAGTTGAGAGAGACATGAGGTCAGGTGGGTTGAGTTGAGAGAGAGGAGACATGAGGTCAGGTGGGTTGAGTTGAGAGAGAGGAGACATGAGGTCAGGTGGGTTGAGTTGAGAGAGAGAAGACATGAGGTCAGGTGGGTTGAGTTGAGAGAGGAGACATGAGGTCAGGTGGGTTGAGTTGAGAGAGAGGAGACATGAGGTCAGGTGGGTTGAGTTGAGAGAGAGGAGACATGAGGTCTGGTGGGTTGAGAGAGAGTGAGGAGACATGAGGTCAGGTGGGTTGAGTTGAGACAGAGGAGACATGAGGTCAGGTGGGTTGAGTTGAGAGAGAGGAGACATGAGGTCAGGTGGGTTGAGTTGAGAGAGAGGAGACATGAGGTCAGGTGGGTTGAGTTGAGAGAGAGGAGACATGAGGTCAGGTGGGTTGAGTTGAGTTGAGAGAGAGGAGACATGAGGTCAGGTGAGTTGAGAGAGAGTGAGGAGACATGAGGTCAGGTGGGTTGAGTTGAGAGAGAGGAGACATGAGGTCAGGAGGGTTGAGTTGAGAGAGAGGAGACATGAGGTCAGGTGGGTTGAGTTGAGTGAGACATGAGGTCAGGTGGGTTGAGTTGAGAGAGAGGAGACATGAGGTCAGGTGGGTTGAGTTGAGAGAGAGGAGACATGAGGTCAGGTGGGTTGAGAGAGAGTGAGGAGACATGAGGTCAGGTGGGTTGAGTTGAGAGAGGAGACATGAGGTCAGGTGGGTTGAGTTGAGAGAGGAGACATGAGGTCAGGTGGGTTGAGTTGAGAGAGGAGACATGAGGTCAGGTGGGTTGAGTTGAGAGAGGAGACATGAGGTCAGGTGGGTTGAGTTGAGAGAGGAGACATGAGGTCAGGTGGGTTGAGTTGAGAGAGAGGAGACATGAGGTCAGGTGGGTTGAGTTGAGAGAGAGGAGACATGAGGTCAGGTGGGTTGAGTTGAGAGAGACGTGAGGTCAGGTGGGTTGAGTTGAGGGAGACGTGAGGTCAGGTGGGTTGAGTTGAGAGAGAGGAGACATGAGGTCAGGTGGGTTGAGTTGAGAGAGAGGAGACATGAGGTCAGGTGGGTTGAGTTGAGAGAGAGGAGACATGTGGTCAGGTGGGTTTTAAGATATACTTTATTAGTTCACACAAGATGGAAATGTATTCTGCTTTAATCCATCTCCCCCGATACACAAACACACACACATTAGGTTGGAGAGGCTGGAGCAGAGGGCAGCTGCATTGCAGAACCCAATGAGCAGCGTAGAGGTTACGTTCCTTGCTCAAGGGAACATGGGCTGAGAGAGGACAGAGGTAAGAGGGGATCAAAGGGCTCTGCCGCTGGACTGAGGTTTCACATTTCAGACTTTTCAAGCAACTCCCCACCCTCCACACACACACTCCGCTGCATATCCTCAGGGGGCTCATCAAGCCCAGACCAAACACCTGTGCGTATGCATGCGTGCATAGCCTACTCTGGGGGCCTGGAGAGGGAGCGTGTATGTGTGTGTCAATGTGCATGTTTACGTATTCTGGGGTTGTGGTGTGTCTGTGTGTGTGCGTGCGTGTGTGTGTCGGGCGTGACCTGCATTAACATGGCACTGGCGGTCGCTGTGCCTCCAGAGGATAATGAGGACAGGTTCTGGCTGGCGTCAGGTCGCTGTTCCATCTCTCTCTCTCTCGCTCTCTCTCACACACACACGTGCACACGCACATGCGCACACGCACACACACACACACACACACCCTCCCCTTGCCACTCGTCAGCGGGACAGGAGCACCCTCTCCGTGTGCAGCCAGTCTAATATCATGGTTTCTTTCTGCCCAGAGATCCTCTGATAAGCAGGCAGCCTGGTAAACACAGCACTTTGTTATGCAGCCTGGCTCTCTCTTTCTCTGAGAAAAGAGAGGGGGGGCGGGGGGAGGGGAGGGGGAGGAGGAGGAAAAGGAGAGGGGGCTGCTGGGAAATTGTCTCTGAGAGATTACCCTGGCGGCGTGGCTGTGGAATCAGATTATGCGGAGAAGAGGAAGAGGAGAGAGAGGGAGAGAGAGCTGAAGTTTGTGTATCTGGTTTGTGTTTGTGTATCTGTAATCCTTGTCCTTTCCTCTTCAGCAACATATGAATCTGCCTAATTTAACTGTCTCTTTCTTTACCTCCCTCTCTTTAACTCGCTCTCTTTCTCTTCTCACCGTCCATGTTTTATCATCCATAACCTACATCTCAAACTGGCGAAGGTAGTTCCACCTCTAACAGAGACACATCCTTCACATTATGCTAGTTAGACCAAGGTTTATATAAAGGAACATTTAGAATTTGACTGTATATTTGTTGTAAATAGAAAAGCGTTCATTTTTCTCACATTGTTCACGACCTGTCATACTTGAGCGCGTAGCATTTTGGTTCTTGTTAAGATGTTGACAGAGTAATGAAGACTGATAGCAGGGCTCAACCAATAGATGAGGACTGATAGCAGAGCTCAACCAATAGATGAGGACTGATTGCAGAGCTCAACCAATAGATGAGGACTGATAGCAGAGCTCAACCAACAGATGAGGACTGATAGCAGAGCTCAACCAATAGATGAGGACTGATAGCAGAGCTCAACCAATAGATGAGGACTGATAGCAGAGCTCAACCAATAGATGAGGACTGATAGCAGAGAGAATGTGTTATGAGACTACCTGGGTGTATTTTACATTTGTGTGTTTCTAAATGTTTGTGTGTGTGTTTTCTCACATGGTACAGACAACGGTTGGAAACACACTTCAGTGAGGTGACAGTGAACAGATAAGGTGTGTGTGTGTGTGTGTGTGTGTGTGTGTGTGTGTGTGTGTGTGTGTGTGTGTGTGTGTGTGTGTGTGTGTGTGTGTGTGTGTGTGTGTGTGTGTGTGTGTGTGTGCGTGTGTGTGTGTGTGTGTGTGAGATGGTGTGTGAGAGGTTGACACAGACGGGCTGCTCACCCTCCCCTGACCAGACTCAGGAGGACAGGGACCCCCTGAGGGAACAGGGGGTCGAGAGGGACGGATGGTCTCTGGAGAGGGGACGGAACAGAGAATGGATGGAGAAAAGACAGGAGCAATAACAGAGAGAGGAAGAGAGAGCAGGACAAAGGGAGAGAAAGAGAAAGACCAGGGAGTGGCCTTTGTAGAACAACACACACTCATCCGTGTGTGTGTGTGGCAGCAGAGCCAGGCAGACACTGGGGACGAGCTGTCAGACTCCATTATTCATGGGAGCCTTTTAATATTTAATATCATCAAACTGCAGCTCCCCACGCTACCGCACAGCCATCACACACACACACACACACTCCACCATCAGACATAGAGGACACATCCCCATCACACCCAGAAAGAGAGCGAGAGAGAGAGAGAAAGAGGGGATGATCCAGCAGAAGCCTATTCACCTTTGGCACACACACGGCTGTCTTTTTGATGCAGAGGCTGCGGCTGCCTCAGACACAGGGCCGTCAGCGGACACCTTGACAGACCCTACAGCTGCTGCTGACTGACAGGCTGTTAGAGAGAGAGGGGGGGGGGGGGTAAGACAGGAGGTAGGAGGAGGGGAGGGACAGAAAGAAAGCGCGAGAGAGAGATAGAGGCTAAGCCCTTATTGAGAGATACATCCTCAGATATCCCTCATTGGAGAGATTTTCCTACAAAGAACGATGTTTTTCACTCAGAATTAGCGAGGCGTTGCGTATGGAATAATCACATCTAGCTGTCACACAGAAAGAGTTATTCCTTCCGTATCGCCGCATGTGCTGTAATTGGATACAATTGAACATTCGCGGCAATGCGCCTGTCTGCACACACACACGCACGCACACACACCACAGACTCTATGTACTTTGCACTGATGCTGAATTATAGGAAGCATTGAATAGTTTTTTAGGCTCTCTTGTCGCGCACGCGTTTACTAGGTAGATCCCTTACCTTAGCTGAACACACTTAAGTCGCTCTGGATAAGAGCAGCTGCTAAATGACTAACATGTAAGTCCGTGTCGAGAGAATGGTCTGTATGAGTCTAAAGCTCAGGAATTACACTCCTCCCCCAAAGAACTCCACTCCCGGCCTCTGCTTCCGCAGCAAGACATGCAGTCACGGGCAGATTGGAAAATGAGGGGGAGGGAAGGGATCTTCTGAAAGCAGTGGCCAGGGAAAAAACAAAGTTGTATAGAAGCTCTTCAGGAGACTAATAGGCTGAGCTGTGACATCCTCCCATATCTCCTTTGAGTTGATGACACTCCAGCTAGCACATTTGGTTCCTTGGAAGTTGTGAGAACATACGTTTTTGGTTACCTGTTGGTTCTGGGAATGAAACCAGTAAAATGGAACGTTTTAAACATTCCGAGAACAGAAGTGTACATTTCGCTTGTTCTGGGAATGTTTTACTATGGTCCCCTGGACATTTCGCTTGTTCTGGGAATGTTTTACTATGGTCCCCTGGACATTTAGCCTGTTCTGGGAATGTTTTACTATGGTCCCCTGGACATTTAGCCTGTTCTGGGAATGTTTTACTATGGTCCCCTGGACATTTAGCCTGTTCTGGGAATGTTTTACTATGGTCCCCTGGACATTTAGCCTGTTCTGGGAATGTTTTACTATGGTCCCTTGGACATTTAGCCTGTTCTGGGAATGTTTTACTATGGTCCCCTGGACATTTAGCCTGTTCTGGGAATGTTTTACTATGGTCCCCTGGACATTTAGCCTGTTCTGGGAATGTTTTACTATGGTCCCCTGGACATTTAGCCTGTTCTGGGAATGTTTTACTATGGTCCCCTGGACATTTAGCCTGTTCTGGGAATGTTTTACTATGGTCCCCTGGACATTTAGCCTGTTCTGGGAATGTTTTACTATGGTCCCTTGGACATTTAGCCTGTTCTGGGAATGTTTTACTATGGTCCCCTGGACATTTAGCCTGTTCTGGGAATGTTTTACTATGGTCCCCTGGACATTTAGCCTGTTCTGGGAATGTTTTACTATGGTCCCCTGGACATTTAGCCTGTTCTGGGAATGTTTTACTATGGTCCCCTGGACATTTAGCCTGTTCTGGGAATGTTTTACTATGGTCCCCTGGACATTTTCCTGGGAGGTTTTATTTACAGTCTGAAACAGAATATATTGGATATTTGGAGATCTTTGTATAACTTCCTTAAAACGTTCAGTGAATGTTTCAGCAATAACTCTGCTAGTTTAGGTTACCTTTTTGAACAGATAGGACACATGGTTCATGTATTTGCTTAGGCATTAACCATGCAAACGCATTTCATTTTTTATTGTGGCACGGCATCAGTGAGATTCAAACCTATGATCTTCTGTTCTCTAACCATAGAATTAGTTCACTACGCCACCAGGAGGCAGCTAGCATGCCATGTTTTGTTTTAGTCGATTCAAACAGACAACATTTTAAAGGAAACAAGAATTCATTATGACCAGGTGTGGCCAAATATTGGCCAACACACCTGAACACAATTAACAAGGTAGAGGATAGAGTTTTGTTGACACTGAGAACCAAAAGTATACATTTTTAAATAACATTCTTTGATTCTTTGAACGTTACTAATGTTTTCTTGTGGTTTTATGGAATGTTTTCATAATGTTCTGAGAACATGACGTTAAATAGAACCATGAGGAAAATCCCACAGAAGAACGTTGTTTCTTAACGTTCTCTGAACTATTCCCAATGTCAAACCAGTTGGAGAAAGTTCCTTGAGCATAACCAAAAAATGTATTACATTTAACCAGGTTTACAATTTTTAGGAAACACTCTGTTAAAGTAATGAAATACCAATAAAATACATTATTTTGTCAAGTTCCTTAAATGTGCTGAGAGTGTTCCAAAGCCAAGCAACTATCCTGCACCGTTCCCAGAAAGTTGTGGGAAGGTTGTATTCAAAATAACCATAGGACAACCACGCTCTCATCTAGCTCTAAGAAACATATGGTACTCAGAACGTTATGTGCTAGCTGGGACAGGAGGTGGAGGAGGACTGTTTGCCTACTCAGCATATGACCCGCTCTGCTGTCATATGACCTCTGAGAAATGCAGTGTTTAGTAATTTGTAACCACTTTCTCTTCCAAAGAGAGGTCAGAGCTGGAGGGTGTGTGTGTGTGTGTGTGTGTGTGAGTGAGTGAGAAGCGGAGGTTGTTCGGTGTACTATGCTTGAGTGATGAGTAGCCCAACCTTGCGTGAGAACTGAATAATTGTGTTTGCTCCCCTACCTAGGCTTTAGCTCAGTGGGCTAATACTACAGTGCCTTGCAAAAGTATTCATCCCCCTTGGCATTTTTCCTATTTTGTTAATCAGAGAGGTAACAAAGAGACCAAAGATAACCCTGAAGGAGCTGCAAAGCTCCACAGCAGAGATTGGGAGTATCTGTCCATAGGACCACTTTAAGCCGTACACTCCACAGAGCTGGGCTTTACGGAAGAGTGGCCAGAAAAAAGCCATTGCTTAAAGTAAAAAATTATCAAACACGTTTGGTGTTTGCCAAAACGCATGTGGGAGAGTCCCCAAACATATGGAAGAAGGTACTCTGGTCAGATGAGACTAAAATTGAGCTTTTTGGCCATCAAGAAAAACGCAATGAATGGCGCAAACCCAACACCTCTCATCACCCTAAGAACACCATCCCCACAGTGAAGATTGGCGGTGGCATGCTTCCAGCAGGACAATGACCGTAAGCATACTGCTAAAGCAACACTTGAGTGGTATAAGGGGAAACATTTAAATGTCTTGGAATGGTCTAGTCAAAGCCCAGACCTGAATCCAACTGAGAATCTGTGGTATGACTTAAAGATTGCACTTCACCAGCAGAACCCATCCAACTTGAAGGAGCTGAAGCAGTTTTGCCTTGAAGAATGAGCAAAATTCCCAGTGGCTAGATGTGCCAAGCTTATAGGTACATATGCCAAGAGACTTGCAGCTCTATTTGCTGCAAAAGGTGGCTCTATAAAGTATTGACTTTGGGGGGGTAAATAGTTATGCACGCTCAAGTTCTGCTTTTTTGTCTTATTTCTTGTTTGTTTCACAAAAAATATTTTGCATCTTCAGAGTGGTAGGCATGTTGTGTAAATCAAATGATACAAACTCCCCAAAAATCGATTTTAATTCCAGGTTGTACGAAATAGGAAAAACACCAAGGGTGGTGAATACTTTTTCAAGCCACTGTACATGTAGGTGTGCAGAGGACCCAGGTGTACATTCATTGGCCTTCCAATAAATGATATCACAATCATTTATCACAGCAAACAAAAGAAACCTTTTCAAATGACCAAACCCATTATTGCTTTAGGCAGGAGTTAAAGTGAAGCGACCATCTTTTGCAACTACTTTCAAGTTGCTGTAGCCGATCTTTGTTCCTTTCTGCAGCAGTTGAATCAGTCCAAGGCTCTGCTTTTATTCGCTCAAACGCATGTAAATGCAAGCACACACACACACACACACGCGCACACGCACACACACACACAGTCGGAGCAAGCGAGGAGGAGAGAGCGGGTGGTGGCGCTGTGTATTCAGTGCTGGCACTCGCATTATCACAACTCCCCCTCCGGCCCTCTTTCCATTTCCCCCTCGATCTGCCGCGTTTCTGATTGTTGTTGAGCACAGAGGAAGCCGAGCCAGCGTTATCTTGAAGACGGAAAGAGATGCCTGCGCTAACTTTCCTATAAACGCTGTTGTTTCTGAGGTGCCTGTAAATCGCTGCTGCTGTACAGTCATTCATATCAGTATGGCTGTCCAACGCAGCTCTCAAAAAAAGACCTTTACAGACCTTGTCCTATTCACATAGAACACCCTATTGGTAGACGATCAGTAGATTAAGATAAGATAACCTTGGTTAGAACACAGCTTCTGAATAGAGAGGTAAGGAGAGATGGTATGGGGGGGGGGGGGGGGGCAGTGAAAGAAAGGGGGACAAAGAGGGAGCTAAAGAGATGGATGAGGGAGCGGGAGAGAAAGACAGAATGAGTTAGTGAGTGAGAGATCACGAGTGTGTGAGAGAGAACCCTTACTCGCATATCATTACCTCTACTGCTAACACCACCACTACTACTATTACTACTGTTAGTCCCACCATGGTTGTTATATGGGTACTTTGACAATGTAAGTAATTTAACTTGCCATGACAATAAAGTCCACTAAATTGAATTGAGTAAATTAAAGAGAGGGATGTAGAGGGGAAGACTGGTCCTGAATGCATTAAGGGGCTTGTGATGACTGACAGAGGTCAGAAGGTCACTGGGATTAGGGTAATGGTCCATTGATAATAACATTATTACAAGGTTATAATAGCGAATAAGCACAGAGCCTAGCATGGCCTATTGATGGGGCTGACTGGTGCTAGGGTAGGTGGAAGGATGAGTCATCACTAAGGCCTTAAGCCTTTCTTTAATTAAAAATACCTGTCGAATTAATTCAAATCAATCCAAATGACTACTGCCACCAACACATTTAATTAAGGTAGGCTTTTCATCAAACACTGCCCTTGTTGAATCTGCGTTGGCCTTGTCTTTGGAGGCTTCAACAGAACAGGCACAGATCCTGAAGTTTCCTTAGTTTTCTCGCACCTCTTCCCTCCGATCCTCTCCTGTCCTCTCCTCTAGACCTCTCCCATCCCATTCTGTCCTGTCCACTCCTCTAGACCTCTCCCATCCCATTCTGTCCTGTCCACTCCTCTAGACCTCTCCCATCCCATTCTGTCCTGTCCACTCCTCTAGACCTCTCCCATCCCATTCTGTCCTGTCCACTCCTCTAGACCTCTCCCATCCCATTCTGTCCTGTCCTCTCCTCTAGACCTCTCCCATCCCATTCTGTCCTGTCCACTCCTCTAGACCTCTCCCATCCCATTCTGTCCTGTCCACTCCTCTAGACCTCTCCCATCCCATTCTGTCCTGTCCACTCCTCTAGACCTCTCCCATCCCATTCTGTCCTGTCCACTCCTCTAGACCTCTCCCATCCCATTCTCTCCTGTCCACTCCTCTAGACCTCTCCCATCCCATTCTGTCCTGTCCACTCCTCTAGACCTCTCCCATCCCATTCTCTCCCGTCCACTCCTCTAGACCTCTCCCATCCCATTCTGTCCTGTCCACTCCTCTAGACCTCTCCCATCCCATTCTGTCCTGTCCACTCCTCTAGACCTCTCCCATCCCATTCTGTCCTGTCCACTCCTCTAGACCTCTCCCATCCCATTCTGTCCTGTCCACTCCTCTAGACCTCTCCCATCCCATTCTGTCCTGTCCACTCCTCTAGACCTCTCCCATCCCATTCTGTCCTGTCCACTCCTCTAGACCTCTCCCATCCCATTCTGTCCTGTCCACTCCTCTAGACCTCTCCCATCCCATTCTCTCCCGTCCACTCCTCTAGACCTCTCCCATCCCATTCTGTCCTGTCCACTCCTCTAGACCTCTCCCATCCCATTCTGTCCTGTCCACTCCTCTAGACCTCTCCCATCCCATTCTGTCCTGTCCACTCCTCTAGACCTCTCCCATCCCATTCTGTCCTGTCCACTCCTCTAGACCTCTCCCATCCCATTCTGTCCTGTCCACTCCTCTAGACCTCTCCCATCCCATTCTGTCCTGTCCACTCCTCTAGACCTCTCCCATCCCATTCTCTCCCGTCCACTCCTCTAGACCTCTCCCATCCCATTCTCTCCTCTCCTGTCCACTCCTCTAGACCTCTCCCATCCCATTCTCTCCTCTCCTGTCCACTCCTCTAGACCTCTCCCATCCCATTCTCTCCTCTCCTGTCCACTCCTCTAGACCTCTCCCATCCCATTCTCTCCTCTCCTGTCCACTCCTCTAGACCTCTCCCATCCCATTCTCTCCTCTCCTGTCCACTCCTCTAGACCTCTCCCATCCCATTCTCTCCTCTCCTGTCCACTCCTCTAGACCTCTCCCATCCCATTCTCTCCTCTCCCGTCCACTCCTCTAGACCTCTCCCATCCCATTCTCTCCTGTCCACTCCTCTAGACCTCTCCCATCCCATTCTCTCCTCTCCTGTCCACTCCTCTAGACCTCTCCCATCCCATTCTCTCCTGTCCACTCCTCTAGACCTCTCCCATCCCATTCTCTCCTCTCCTGTCCACTCCTCTAGACCTCTCCCATCCCATTCTCTCCTCTCCTGTCCACTCCTCTAGACCTCTCCCATCCCATTCTCTCCTCTCCTGTCCACTCCTCTAGACCTCTCCCATCCCATTCTCTCCTCTCCTGTCCACTCCTCTAGACCTCTCCCATCCCATTCTCTCCTCTCCTGTCCACTCCTCTAGACCTCTCCCATCCCATTCTCTCCCGTCCACTCCTCTAGACCTCTCCCATCCCATTCTCTCCCGTCCACTCCTCTAGACCTCTCCCATCCCATTCTCTCCCGTCCACTCCTCTAGACCTCTCCCATCCCATTCTCTCCTGTCCACTCCTCTAGACCTCTCCCATCCCATTCTCTCCTGTCCACTCCTCTAGACCTCTCCCATCCCATTCTCTCCTGTCCACTCCTCTAGACCTCTCCCATCCCATTCTGTCCTGTCCACTCCTCTAGACCTCTCCCATCCCATTCTCTCCCGTCCACTCCTCTAGACCTCTCCCATCCCGTCCTCTCCTGTCCACTCCTCTAGACCTCTCCCATCCCGTCCTCTCCTGTCCACTCCTCTAGACCTCTCCCATCCCATTCTCTCCTGTCCACTCCTCTAGACCTCTCCCATCCCATTCTCTCCTGTCCACTCCTCTAGACCTCTCCCATCCCGTCCTCTCCCGTCCTCGTGTCTGTTAGGGGGAGCAGATGGTAGCTGTTACCTACCAGAGAGAGCAGCGATGTGTGTGTGTACGTAGGCATACGTAAAGCCTTCTGTCTCACACCCTAGCCTACCCTCTGTGTCCGACAATGTGTGTGGAAGAGTGTGTGAATACCAATTGGTAAGTCATAAAGATTCTAGACTTCCAGAGGTCAATTTGTGTATTGGATATCATTCTATAGGTTAAGCCATGTATGGTATTAATGTCAGTTTAGTATCTGGCAGCTAAATCATGGAGATGCACACTAGGGGTGTGAGACAAGACCCCCCCCCCCCTCCCCCCACACACACAATTCACACTACACCTCAGAATCCCTCTCTTTCTGCTTCTCTCCCTCATAATATGCAGCCAAGGGCCCCTAGAGACGGCACTCTCCGATTTCCTTTGTAGAGCAGAATAATGCGATCCTTTCAGTGAGGCTCCCTCCCCCGCTTTAGTCTGAGATTGATTGCAAACACCTTAGCCCCGCTTCGTACTCCCTCTCTCTCTGTTGGCCTAGTGCTTCGGCACCGCATTGCGTAGCGTCCTGAAAGGCCTCCGCTGAATTGATTAGTTTCGAGGTTATTTAATCCACCTGAAAGTTTTTTTCCCCCCTCTTCCTGCCCAAATTAGAAATCTGCGCGTATCCCCTACAAGCACTTTACTCACACAGCCCGACCTCCCTCTTGGCAGACACATGCACATAAATACTGTATATACGCCTAGGTTCGAGAATGTGTGCGCGCGCACGTCTTTATGACAGCAGTAAAAAAATGTATGTAGAGAGCGTGCAGGTCCCCCTCCCTTCGCCTCTCAACAGATGCGCCCGGGCACTGCCGCCAAGGCTTCCTTTATCTCTCTCCCCCTCACTCTCCCTTCTCTACACGCCCCTCCGCGCTCCAGAACCTCCAATGTCACAGCGAATAGATAAACGGGGGATTAGCCCACGTGGTAGCACCAATCTGATGACGGGAAGGAAATAATTACCCCACTAATGTAATTTATAGTTTTTTAATTAAGTAGCCTACACACGTTTCACCCCAAAAAAGACAAGGAGTGGGAAAATCTCGCCAAACCTCGCTAATTGAGAGAGAAAACGTTACCGGTTTGCTTAATTGATAATGTTAGCCTACATCAAAAAACGGTTGCATTGTTTCTAATATTGATGGCTGATTTTGGATATAGCCGCTAGCCAACATTTCAAATAGGCATATTTTATCGGACCATGCTAGCACACGAATAAAGTTGGCCTATTCATAGGATAGTCATTATTTTTGGAAATTAAATCAAATATGACGGGGGAAACGTGTGTTGCCTAGGGGATACTTTCATATCCTTATACTTATGACATAAAACACCGGAGGTAAATCAACAAGACCTACAAGCGTCAGAGCAAAGGTTTATTTTGATGAGCTAGAAAAGGACAACAGATTAAACAACATGAATCTGGCGCAAACACTCTTTCCTGCGGATAATCAGGCGCTGCTATGCAGGGGAAGATTGTACCAACTTGTTGACGGTGTTTGTTAGTCTGCCTGGCTTTGTAAAACACTGATCTGGATATTACGCAAACACAAACCAGGAGATATGACTAGCAGCACCACACAGATAATTCACATTTCGCTATTTCAAGGCCAACAACAACCACGGAATAATAGGATATAATAGGATAGGTCCTATTTCCCCCCACATTCTGACAGACTTTTCTACTTAACTACAGAGAACGGTGTGTGTGAAGGGAAGGGCGTAGTGGAAATGTTAGCGTTTGGGATCCTGGGGACAAGAGTTAGCGTACGTTTGACTCTAACCAAACTATTCCTGCTGTCAACAAGTCGAATCCTCTTCATCTTAAAACAAGACCAACAAGAATGGAAGTATAGTGCCCTGAGATGCGGAGCCCTAGATAGCCAGCGTGGCAAGTTAAAACCAGGATTCAATACACATACAAACCACCAAGCCGACTGCAAGAGAAAAAAACTGAGCACTGTATTTCTAGACTAGATTATCCAAATGTGAATAGTAAAGTATTTTTCAGACCAAATAAATAGGTGACAAACTGTTTTTCCATAGTCCTGGTTGGAAGAGTCCCGGAAAAGGGAGGAATCCTACAAGCCAAATTTCTGAAAAAACTGGGAATTTTGGGGAAATTACCGGAATTTCACAAACCTAAAAATGGAAATGATTTAGATGAATAAAATACGATAAAGGTTAACTTTTATTGCGATTTATTTAAATGAACTTTTTTGTAAAATATAAATACAAATAATAGTGTATTTAATTACAAAGTTTAAACACTTACATTGCCAAAACAAACAAATCAATCAAACACCCCAGTCAGAAAAACAGTTAGTGAAATGGTCATCTTATTTACAAGTTCAAGCATGAATCTCACTCTCCAATTGACATGTTGTATCTTACATTTATATTTTACATAAAACCCACATCAAATATCTTCATTCCTCATTATCATAAATAAGAGACAAATAAAGCTAGGTTTTTAGACACAATGTCGAAAATAAAAATCCCCAAATCTTTGGGATGAGCCATGAGTGCTAAAATGTTTGTCACAGTTCACCTCTATATATATCTATCAAGCACCTGACAAAGTCCGATGGGTCGGTAAAGCTTAAATCAAGTGCACTGCCATGATCCAAAGTCAAACAATAACCTTTACCTCAGAGGTCCACATTCGACTCACATTGCTCCTGACCTGTTCACTAGCCTAGTCAACCCAAACAGTGTCAAAACCGACAACCTGACCACAACATGACAACCAAAGCAGCAGATATACAGTATGGATATACATATATATATATATATATATATAGAACAAATAAAATTGGCTGTTAATGTATACATATATAATATATTTATTGAAAAAATGCAGTTTGTGTGGCGCTGGGGTCTGTTTCCTCTTTGAAGGGATATTGTCCAGTATTCAACGTCCAGTGCTCACAGGGCATGGGAACGGTACACTAGATACACATGGAGCATGTGTGTGTGTTGGCTACATCCCAATAATCTCTCCTTCCTCCCAAAGTG
Organism: Salvelinus fontinalis; assembly: GCF_029448725.1. Taxonomy (NCBI): domain Eukaryota; kingdom Metazoa; phylum Chordata; class Actinopteri; order Salmoniformes; family Salmonidae; genus Salvelinus; species Salvelinus fontinalis. The sequence goes on from NC_074671.1 coordinate 60,174,145, forward strand.
TTCACTTCCCTTCACCGATTTGAAAGGAAAGGACTGGTATAAGAAATATGGTGGAAAACTACCATTAGCCAAATAACTGCACCAGATTTGTGGGAACTAGTGAAGGAGTGTCCACTTCAGGAGAAAGTAGATCTTATTGAGTCACCCTCTGTGTGTGTATCTCAGGGTCACGAGCGGGCTTTAGCTTTGACCCGGGCCCCTTTGGGCTCCCATCGGCTGTCCAAACACTCTAGCGAGGAGCCGAGCAGCGCAGCCAGCTCCGAGCTGGTCTCAACCAGGTCCAGCAGCTCCTTGCTGTCGGGGAGGAAGGTGGCGAGCTCGTCGGGGCACGAGAAGAGCTGCGACAGTGACGCCTGCTTGTAGAACTCTGCCTCGGCGATGGTTGCTACCTCCAGATGGGCGAAAGCTGCCCTGAACGCCCTGGAGGACATTCTGAGTCTCTTCAGGACGTCTGATAGGAGCAGCCAGTTTCTGGGACTGAGGGGGGGAAGAGAGAGAAGGGGGGGAAGAGAGAAGGAGAGGGAGAGAGAGGAGGAGAGAGAGGGAACGGGTTAGCACGGCTCTACACTTGTGATGTGACACCAGTGGCTCCAGCTTTTCAACACTTGCTGTAATTATGGGCTGTAGCACCGTGGTTGTTTTTTTTTAACATCTGTCACACACATATAAACACAAAGGCTTTTCTAGGGGCACTCTGTGAATTCAGTTGGTGTGTGAATAATCCTTATGTGAGAATGGATGTGTGTAACCCCCCCCCCCCCCCCCCAAATACACACACACACGGTAGGGTAGGTGACGAACAACAGGCGCTGTTCAATCGATAGCACTTGAAATGGTTAGCTGTGTAGCGCTGCGGCCGGGGAGCAGCTGAATGGGGAGAGGAGTGTAAATGCAAGCGCTGCCGAGCCTCCGTGTGTGTGTGTGTGTGTGTGTGTGTGTGTGTGTGTGTGAGTGAGAGAGAGAGCGCAGGCCGGCCTCACAGCCCAGGAGATCCATTAATACTGCATCAGCCAGAAGAGCAGAGCGAGCCGAGAGAGACAAGAGGAGAGAGAGAGCGAGAGCAGAGCGAGAGAGAAAGAAAGAGTGGGGGAGGGGAGCTCCACTGAGAGATGGAGAGAGAGAGAGAGAGAGCGGAGCGGTGCTCAGACTGAAGATTACACAGAACAGTGCGCTGCAGCCAAGACGGAGAGAACGAGAGGGTGGGGAGGAAGAGAGGATGAGTGACGAGGCCGGGAGGAAAACGGTGTGGGAGGCAATTAGCGCTGTCTGCAATCACACACGTCTCTAGCTAACGTCTCCGGCTAACGGCAGCCTGCCGTGCCGCGTAGCGTCAATCTCCATCTTCTCCTCTATCTCTCTCTACCATCCTTCTACCAAACCCCCCCTCTCTCTCTACCATCCTTCTATCAAACCTCCTCTCTTTCTCTACCATCCTTCTACCAAACCTCCTCTCTTTCTCTACCATCCTTCTACCAAACCTCCTCTCTTTCTCTACCATCCTTCTACCAAACCTCCTCTCTTTCTCTACCATCCTTCTACCAAACCTTCTCTCTCTCTCTACCATCCTTCTACCAAACCTCCTCTCTCTCTACCATCCTTCTACCAAACCTCCTCTCTTTCTCTACCATCCTTCTACCAAACCTTCTCTCTCTCTACCATCCTTCTACCAAACCTCCTCTCTCTATCTACCATCCTTCTACCAAACCTCCTCTCTCTCTACCATCCTTCTACCAAACCTCCTCTCTTTCTCTACCATCCTTCTACCAAACCTCCTCTCTCTCTACCATCCTTCTATCAAACCTCCTCTCTTTCTCTACCATCCTTCTACCAAACCTCCTCTCTCTCTACCATCCTTATATCAAACCTCCTCTCTCTCTCTACCATCCTTCTACCAAACCTCCTCTCTCTCTCTACCATCCTTCTACCAAACCTCCTCTCTCTCTACCATCCTCTTTCTCTACCATCTTATCAAACCTCTCTCTCTCTCTACCATCCTATCAAACCTTCTCTCTCTCTCTCAAACCTCCTCTCTCTCTCTACCATCCTTCTATCAAACCTCCTCTCTTTCTCTACCATCCTTCTACCAAACCTCCTCTCTCTCTCTACCATCCTTCTACCAAACCTCCTCTCTTTCTCTACCATCCTTCTACCAAACCTCCTCTCTCTCTCTACCATCCTTCTACCAAACCTCCTCTCTCTCTCTACCATCCTTCTACCAAACCTCTCTCTCTCTACCATCCTTCTACCAAACCTCCTCTCTCTCTACCATCCTTCTACCAAACCTCCTCTCTCTCTCTACCATCCTTCTACCAAACCTCCTCTCTCTCTCTACCATCCTTCTACCAAACCTCCTCTCTCTCTCTACCATCCTTCTACCAAACCTCCTCTCTTTCTCTACCATCCTTCTACCAAACCTCTCTCTCTCTACCATCCTTCTACCAAACCTCCTCTCTCTCTACCATCCTTCTACCAAACCTCCTCTCTCTCTCTACCATCCTTCTACCAAACCTCTCTCTCTCTACCATCCTTCTATCAAACCTCCTCTCTTTCTCTACCATCCTTCTACCAAACCTCCTCTCTCTCTACCATCCTTCTATCAAACCTCCTCTCTTTCTCTACCATCCTTCTACCAAACCTCCTCTCTTTCTCTACCATCCTTCTACCAAACCTCCTCTCTCTCTACCATCCTTCTACCAAACCTCTCTCTCTCTACCATCCTTCTACCAAACCTCCTCTCTCTCTCTACCATCCTATCAATCCTCCCATCGTTCTCTCTAAAATCCTCTATCCATCCTCCTCTCTCTGTCTCTCTTTACCCACCCTCTCTGTTCCTCTCCATCTCTCTAACCCCCTAATTTTTGTCCTCCCTCATATCAGAGCAACCCACAGTATTAAAGAGCTCTGCTTCTACTAGTCTCCCTTCTTCCCTCCACATAAATCATTTCCTCCTGTGGCGAGCCCCCTGGCTAATGACACCCCCGTCCTCCTCCCTCCGCCAGGTCGGTGTGACTAATGACCCTCCTCCTCCCTCCGCCAGGTCGGTGTGACTAATGACTTTATCGATACCCTGATCATAATGATCCCTCCTCTCGTCTGCTTAATAACACACTGGACCGGGGGAGAGGAGGGACGGATGGAGGGAACCCAACACACAGTGACGTGTAGGGCTACTGGTGAGAACAACAATACTGTTATAATGGAGCTGGGCTGGGTAACCGTGACAATACTGTAATATAATGGGCGGTCACAGGTGGACAGACTAAAGCTCATTATTTTGCTTACTGCAGGACAGAAACCTATTCAAAACTATAGTCAGAACCAGAAGGACAAGTGTTATTTGTGGGGCTCATAATGACACACTTACCCCTGTGAGAGGGAGAGTTGAATGTTGTAGCAGGGCAGGAGGGGTCGGTCAGAGAACTCAAACTCAAAGCCCTGCCTCGTGTCCTCCTCCTCCTCCTCTCCTGGGCCTGGAGGGTTGGCCAGGATGTCATAGGCTGCTGGGTCCTCACCTGACTCTGCAACACACACACACACACACACACACACACACACACACACACACACACACACACACACACACACACACACACACACACACACACACACACACACACACACACACACACACACACACTGTTACAACACTATTCTGGAGAGATGACCAAACACACCGTTACAACACTATTCTGTAGAGACGACCAAACACACTGTTACAACACTATTCTGTAGAGACCAAACACACCGTTAAAACACTATTCTGAAGAGACGACCAAAACACACTGTTACAACACTATTCTGTAGAGACGACCAAACACACCGTTACAACACTATTCTGGAGAGACGACCAAACACACCGTTACAACACTATTCTGTAGAGATGACCAAACACACCGTTACAACACTATTCTGTAGATGACCAAACACACCGTTACAACACTATTCTGGAGAGACGACCAAACACACCGTTACAACACTATTCAGGAGAGATGACCAAACACACCGTTACAACACTATTCTGGAGAGACGACCAAACACACCGTTACAACACTATTCTGTAGAGACGACCAAACACACCGTTACAACACTATTCTGTAGAGATGACCAAACACACCGTTACAACACTATTCTGTAGAGACGACCAAACACACCGTTACAACACTATTCTGGAGAGACGACCAAACACACCGTTACAACACTATTCAGGAGAGATGACCAAACACACCGTTACAACACTATTCTGTAGAGACGACCAAACACACCGTTACAACACTATTCTGTAGAGACGACCAAACACACCGTTACAACACTATTCTGTAGAGACGACCAAACACACCGTTACAACACTATTCTGTAGAGACGACCAAACACACCGTTACAACACTATTCTGTAGAGACGACCAAACACACCGTTACAACACTATTCTGGAGAGATGACCAAACACACCGTTACAACACTATTCTGGAGAGACGACCAAACACACCGTTACAACACTATTCTGTAGAGACGACCAAACACACCGTTACAACACTATTCTGTAGAGACGACCAAACACACCGTTACAACACTATTCTGTAGAGACCAAACACACCGTTACAACACTATTCTGGAGAGACCAAACACACCGTTACAACACTATTCTGGAGAGATGACCAAACACACCGTTACAACACTATTCTGGAGAGACGACCAAACACACCGTTACAACACTATTCTGTAGAGACGACCAAACACACCGTTACAACACTATTCTGGAGAGACCAAACACACCGTTACAACACTATTCTGTAGAGACGACCAAACACACCGTTACAACACTATTCTGGAGAGACGACCAAACACACCGTTACAACACTATTCTGGAGAGACGACCAAACACACCGTTACAACACTATTCTGGAGAGACGACCAAACACACCGTTACAACACTATTCTGTAGAGACGACCAAACACACCGTTACAACACTATTCTGGAGAGACGACCAAACACACCGTTACAACACTATTCTGGAGAGACGACCAAACACACCGTTACAACACTATTCTGTAGAGACGACCAAACACACCGTTACAACACTATTCTGTAGAGATGACCAAACACACCGTTACAACACTATTCTGTAGAGACGACCAAACACACCGTTACAACACTATTCTGTAGAGACGACCAAACACACCGTTACAACACTATTCTGTAGAGACGACCAAACACACCGTTACAACACTATTCTGTAGAGACGACCAAACACACCGTTACAACACTATTCTGTAGAGACGACCAAACACACCGTTACAACACTATTCTGTAGAGATGACCAAACACACCGTTACAACACTATTCTGTAGAGATGACCAAACACACCGTTACAACACTATTCTGGAGAGACCAAACACACCGTTACAACACTATTCTGTAGAGACGACCAAACACACCGTTACAACACTATTCTGTAGAGATGACCAAACACACCGTTATAACACTATTCTGGAGAGACGACCAAACACACCGTTACAACACTATTCTGTAGAGACGACCAAACACACCGTTACAACACTATTCTGTAGAGACGACCAAACACACCGTTACAACACTATTCTGTAGAGATGACCAAACACACCGTTACAACACTATTCTGGAGAGACGACCAAACACACCGTTACAACACTATTCAGGAGAGATGACCAAACACACCGTTACAACACTATTCTGTAGAGATGACCAAACACACCGTTACAACACTATTCTGTAGAGATGACCAAACACACCGTTACAACACTATTCTGTAGAGACGACCAAACACACTGTTACAACACTATTCTGGAGAGACGACCAAACACACCGTTACAACACTATTCTGGAGAGACGACCAAACACACCGTTACAACACTATTCTGTAGAGACGACCAAACACACCGTTACAACACTATTCTGTAGAGACGACCAAACACACCGTTACAACACTATTCTGGAGAGACGACCAAACACACCGTTACAACACTATTCTGGAGAGACGACCAAACACACCGTTACAACACTATTCTGGAGAGATGACCAAACACACCGTTACAACACTATTCTGGAGAGACCAAACACACCGTTACAACACTATTCTGGAGAGACGACCAAACACACCGTTACAACACTATTCTGGAGAGACGACCAAACACACCGTTACAACACTATTCTGTAGAGACGACCAAACACACCGTTACAACACTATTCTGTAGAGATGACCAAACACACTGTTACAACACTATTCTGGAGAGACGACCAAACACACCGTTACAACACTATTCTGTAGAGATGACCAAACACACCGTTACAACACTATTCTGTAGAGACGACCAAACACACCGTTACAACACTATTCTGGAGAGACGACCAAACACACCGTTACAACACTATTCTGGAGAGACGACCAAACACACCGTTACAACACTATTCTGTAGAGACGACCAAACACACCGTTACAACACTATTCTGTAGAGACGACCAAACACACCGTTACAACACTATTCTGGAGAGATGACCAAACACACCGTTACAACACTATTCTGGAGAGACCAAACACACCGTTACAACACTATTCTGGAGAGACGACCAAACACACCGTTACAACACTATTCTGTAGAGACGACCAAACACACCGTTACAACACTATTCTGTAGAGATGACCAAACACACCGTTACAACACTATTCTGGAGAGACGACCAAACACACCGTTACAACACTATTCTGGAGAGACGACCAAACACACCGTTACAACACTATTCTGTAGAGACGACCAAACACACCGTTACAACACTATTCTGTAGAGATGACCAAACACACCGTTACAACACTATTCTGGAGAGATGACCAAACACACCGTTACAACACTATTCAGGAGAGATGACCAAACACACCGTTACAACACTATTCTGGAGAGACGACCAAACACACCGTTACAACACTATTCTGGAGAGACGACCAAACACACCGTTACAACACTATTCTGTAGAGACGACCAAACACACCGTTACAACACTATTCTGTAGATGACCAAACACACTGTTACAACACTATTCTGTAGAGACGACCAAACACACCGTTACAACACTATTCTGTAGATGACCAAACACACTGTTACAACACTATTCTGTAGAGACGACCAAACACACCGTTACAACACTATTCTGTAGAGACGACCAAACACACCGTTATAACACTATTCTGTAGAGACGACCAAACACACTATTACAACACTATTCTGGAGAGACAACCAAACACACCGTTACAACACTATTCTGGAGAGACGACCAAACACACCGTTACAACACTATTCTGGAGAGACGACCAAACACACCGTTACAACACTATTCTGTAGAGACGACCAAACACACCGTTACAACACTATTCTGTAGAGACCAAACACACCGTTACAACACTATTCTGTAGAGACGACCAAACACACCGTTACAACACTATTCTGGAGAGACCAAACACACCGTTACAACACTATTCTGTAGAGACGACCAAACACACCGTTACAACACTATTCTGGAGAGACGACCAAACACACCGTTACAACACTATTCTGGAGAGACGACCAAACACACCGTTACAACACTATTCTGTAGAGACGACCAAACACACCGTTACAACACTATTCTGTAGAGATGACCAAACACACTGTTACAACACTATTCTGTAGAGACGACCAAACACACCGTTACAACACTATTCTGTAGAGACGACCAAACACACCGTTACAACACTATTCTGTAGAGATGACCAAACACACTGTTACAACACTATTCTGGAGAGACCAAACACACCGTTACAACACTATTCTGGAGAGATGACCAAACACACCGTTACAACACTATTCTGTAGAGACGACCAAACACACCGTTACAACACTATTCTGGAGAGATGACCAAACACACCGTTACAACACTATTCTGTAGAGATGACCAAACACACCGTTATAACACTATTCTGGAGAGACAACCAAACACACCGTTACAACACTATTCTGGAGAGATGACCAAACACACCGTTACAACACTATTCGGGAGAGATGACCAAACACACCGTTACAACACTATTCTGGAGAGACGACCAAACACACCGTTATAACACTATTCTGGAGAGACAACCAAACACACCGTTACAACACTATTCTGGAGAGACGACCAAACACACCGTTACAACACTATTCTGGAGAGACCAAACACACCGTTACAACACTATTCTGGAGAGACGACCAAACACACCGTTACAACACTATTCTGGAGAGACGACCAAACACACCGTTACAACACTATTCTGGAGAGACGACCAAACACACCGTTACAACACTATTCTGGAGAGACGACCAAACACACCGTTACAACACTATTCTGTAGAGACGACCAAACACACCGTTACAACACTATTCTGGAGAGACGACCAAACACACCGTTACAACACTATTCTGGAGAGACCAAACACACTGTTACAACACTATTCTGGAGAGACGACCAAACACACCGTTACAACACTATTCTGGAGAGACGACCAAACACACCGTTACAACACTATTCTGGAGAGACGACCAAACACACCGTTACAACACTATTCTGGAGAGACCAAACACACCGTTACAACACTATTCTGTAGAGACGACCAAACACACCGTTACAACACTATTCTGGAGAGATGACCAAACACACCGTTACAACACTATTCTGGAGAGACGACCAAACACACCGTTACAACACTATTCTGGAGAGATGACCAAACACACCGTTACAACACTATTCTGGAGAGACGACCAAACACACCGTTACAACACTATTCTGGAGAGACCAAACACACCGTTACAACACTATTCTGGAGAGACCAAACACACCGTTACAACACTATTCTGTAGAGACGACCAAACACACCGTTACAACACTATTCTGGAGAGATGACCAAACACACCGTTACAACACTATTCTGGAGAGACCAAACACACCGTTACAACACTATTCTGTAGAGACGACCAAACACACCGTTACAACACTATTCTGTAGAGACGACCAAACACACCGTTACAACACTATTCTGGAGAGACCAAACACACCGTTACAACACTATTCTGGAGAGATGACCAAACACACCGTTACAACACTATTCTGGAGAGACGACCAAACACACCGTTACAACACTATTCTGGAGAGACGACCAAACACACCGTTACAACACTATTCTGGAGAGACGACCAAACACACCGTTACAACACTATTCTGGAGAGACCAAACACACTGTTACAACACTATTCTGGAGAGATGACCAAACACACCGTTACAACACTATTCTGGAGAGACGACCAAACACACCGTTACAACACTATTCTGGAGAGACGACCAAACACACCGTTACAACACTATTCTGTAGAGATGACCAAACACACCGTTACAACACTATTCTGTAGAGACGACCAAACACACCGTTACAACACTATTCTGCATCAGTGGAGATGGCAGGTGAGTACTACACACGTCAGGTTACAGAACTCAAACAGGTGGGCACATACAACCATTCCAAATGAAACACACATGACTGTCTACAGCTGCACCCCCCTGCCCCCCCCACAACACACACAGCCAGGGTTGAGCTGGAGATAAATGCCTGTGGCAGATAAGGTCAGCCTCGTCAAACAGGCACAGTCATTGTACTGCTGGCTGCACCCCCCACATCTCCCTCCCTCCAATGATAGCATGAAGCAGCCAGGTGTTGCCCTGGGGCGCCTAGCTCCACTCAGCCCACGAACCCACCGCAGGGCGTGTGTGTGTGTCAGTGTGTTGAATAATGCAGGTGTGGAGAGATCCTAGCAGCCGTCCACCCCCACTTCATCCACGTCTGCCTTCACAGGACTAGGGGTGGTAATAGCATGTCATTTCTAGTTGTTTTCTTGCGGGACGAGGGGATGAAATATTAGCGTGGTCCATTAGGCAACATTTGAAACGACCTTGAAGAATTTCCACAAAGTTGTCAACGGTGACACTCAAATCGCAGTGAAAGATGATTTATGACCTTCAACTTCCGTTTGTAATATGATGCAGGAATGTAATACGGTTCTCTGTCCTCTCCAGCTGGAAGTCCAACCTCTCCCTGCTGTTCTGTTCTAACACGGGGGTCGGCTGTGGTCTGAGGGACAATTCACAATTTGGAGAAAGGGATGGGATGAGGGGAGGAAAGGAGGGAGCGAGCAGAGGAGGAGGGAGAGGGGGATTAATTGGTAGTTTGTCGTGGGTCTCTAATATACCCTCATGCCTCACATTCCTGTGATTCCAGGACTGGAGAGAGGATGAGAGAGTGGAGAGAGGAGGATAGAGGGAGTGGAGAGAGGAGGATAGAGGGAGTGGAGAGAGGAGGATAGAGGGAGTGGAGAGAGGAGGATAGAGGGAGTGGAGAGAGGAGGATAGAGGGAGTGGAGAGGATAGAGGGAGTGGAGATGATAAAGGGAGTGGAGAGAGGAGGATAGAGGGAGTGGAGAGAGGAGGATAGAGGGAGTGGAGAGATTTGGATAGAGAGACTGGAGAGAACTGTATAGAGGGAGTGGAGAGGATAGAGGGAGTGGAGAGGATAGAGGGAGTGGAGAGGATAGAGAGGGGAGAGGATAGAGGGGGTGGAGAGGGGAGGATAAAGGGAGTGGAGAGAGGAGGTTAGAGGTGGATAGAGGGAGTGGTGAGAATGGAGCGAGTGGAGAGGATAGAGGGAGTGGAGAGGATAAAGGGAGTGGAGAGGGGAGGATAGAGGGAGTGGAGAGGGGAGGATAGAGGGAGTGGAGAGGGGAGGATAGAGGGAGTGGAGAGGGGGGATAGAGGGAGTGGAGAGGGGAGGATAGAGGGAGTGGAGAGGGGAGGATAGAGGGAGTGGAGAGGGGAGGATAGAGGGAGTGGAGAGGGGAGGATAGAAGGAGTGGAGAGGGGAGGATAGAGGGAGTGGAGAGGGGAGGATAGAGGGAGTGGAGAGGGGAGGATAAAAGGAATGGAGAGGATAGAGGGAGTGGAGAGGAGGATGAGAGAGTGGTGAGAGGAGGAGAAATTTGGATAGAGGGAGTGGAGAGGATAAAGGGAGTGGAGAGGATAGAGGGAGAGGATGATAGAGGGAGAGGAGGAGAGATGGAGTGGAGAGAGGAGGATAGAGGGAGTAGAGAGGGGAGGATAGAGGGAGTGGAGAGAGGAGGATAGAGGGAGTGGAGAGAGGAGGATAGCGGGAGTGGAGAGAGGAGGAGAGAGATTTGGATAGAGAGAATGGAGAGACGTGGATAGAGGGAGTGGAGAGGATAGAGGGAGTGGAGAGGATAGAGGGAGTGGAGAGAGGAGGATAGAGGGAGTGGAGAGAGGAGGATAGAGGGAGTGGAGCGAGGAGGATAGTGGGAGTGGAGAGAGGAGAATGAGAGAGTGGTGAGAGGAGGAGAGAGGACGATAGAGGGAGTGGAGAGATTTGGATAGAGGGAGTGGAGAGTATAGAGGGAGAGTAGGAGAGAGAGAGGGAGTGGAGAGAGGAGGATAGAGGGAGTGGAGAGGGGAGGATAGAGGTAGTGGAGAGAGGAGGATAGTGGGAGTGGAGAGAGGAGGAGAGAGATTTGGATAGAGAGACTGGAGAGACGTGGATAGAGGGAGTGGAGAGGATAGATGGAGTGGAGAGGGGAGGATATAGGGAGTGGAGAGAGGTGGATAAAGGGAGCGGAGAGGGGAGGATAGAGGGAGTGGAGAGAGGAGGATAAAGGGAGTGGAGAGAGGAGGTTAGAGGTGGATAGAGGGAGTGGAGAGAATGGAGGGAGTGGAGAGGATAGAGGGAGTGGAGAGGGGAGGATAGAGGGAGTGGAGAGGGGAGGATAGAGGGAGGGGAGAGGGGAGGATAGAGGGAGTGGAGAGGGGAGGATAGAGGGAGTGGAGAGGGGAGGATAGAGGGAGTGGAGAAAGGTGGGTAGAGGGGGTGGAGAGGGGAGGATAGAGGGAGTGGAGAGGATAGGGGGAGTGGAGCTGACAAAGGCATCTACTGGAGTGGGGCCCATTCTGTAGTAGCCCCCCCCTCTCTCTCCCTTTGGAGCTCAAACCTCCATAGCATCACTAGTTAAAACCGGAGACCATTCTGCGTGGCATTGAGATCCACGTATCTCAGTTGGTTGGAGCGCGGTGGGTGTCGGCAATGCAAAGGTTGCAAGTTGGATTTCCACATGGGCCATCAATATTGATTTTCTCCCAAGCAATACATGGGAGAAACATGTGGTTTGGAGGCAGGAGGTGAGGTAGGCAGGAGAGTAGGGAGGCAGGAGGTGAGGTAGGCAGGAGAGTAGGGAGGCAGGAGGTGAGGTAGGCAGGAGAGTAGGGAGGCAGGAGGTGAGGTAGGCAGGAGAGTAGGGAGGCAGGAGGTGAGGTAGGCAGGAGAGTAGGGAGGCAGGAGGGGAGGTAGGCACAAAAGCGTAGCTCGCTCCGTAGCTGGGAGGGAAAATCTATCGGATACAAGAGAAGCCACTGTTCTCTTTTTCTGATGTTGTCCTCCTGGATCAATGCAGGTCTACTGCGAGAAGACTCCCACAGAGATTTACCTGAGGGTTTTTCTCGGTCTTCTTCCTGCTGCTCCTTTCTCTCCCTCTCTTCTCCTGTGTGTGTGTGTGTGTGTGTGTGTGTGTGTGTGTGTGTGTGAGTGCGTGCGTACTTACCACACACGGCGCTGCCGTAAAACTCCCAGTAGATGCCTTCGTCAGTGTCTTCACGCCCCTTCAGGTCGGAAAAATACTCTAGAGAGATGGAGACACGTTACAGCTATTAACAGAGACAGAACAGAGAGAGAGATGGAGACACGTTACAGCTATTAACAGAGACAGAGCAGAGAGAGATGGAGACACGTTACAGCTATTAACAGAGACAGAACAGAGAGAGAGATGGAGACACGTTACAGCTATTAACAGAGACAGAGCAGAGAGAGATGGAGACACGTTACAGCTATTAACAGAGACAGAGCAGAGAGAGATGGAGACACGTTACAGCTATTAACAGAGACAGAGCAGAGAGAGATGGAGACACGTTACAGCTATTAACAGGGACAGAGCAGAGAGAGAGATGGAGACACGTTACAGCTATTAACAGAGACAGAGCAGAGAGAGATGGAGACACGTTACAGCTATTAACAGAGACAGAGCAGAGAGAGAGATGGAGACACGTTACAGCTATTAACAGAGACAGAGCAGAGAGAGATGGAGACACGTTACAGCTATTAACAGAGACAGAGCAGAGAGAGAGATGGAGACACGTTACAGCTATTAACAGAGACAGAGCAGAGAGAGAGATGGAGACACGTTACAGCTATTAACAGAGACAGAGCAGAGAGAGATGGAGACACGTTACAGCTATTAACAGAGACAGAGCAGAGAGAGAGATGGAGACACGTTACAGCTATTAACAGAGACAGAGCAGAGAGAGAGATGGAGACACGTTACAGCTATTAACAGAGACAGAGCAGAGAGAGATAGAGACACGTTACAGCTATTAACAGAGACAGAGCAGAGAGAGAGATGGAGACACGTTACAGCTATTAACAGGGACAGAGCAGAGAGAGAGATGGAGACACGTTACAGCTATTAACAGAGACAGAGCAGAGAGAGAGATGGAGACACGTTACAGCTATTAACAGAGACAGAGCAGAGAGAGATAGAGACACGTTACAGCTATTAACAGAGACAGAGCAGAGAGAGAGATGGAGACACGTTACAGCTATTAACAGAGACAGAGCAGAGGGATAGATGGAGACACGTTACAGCTATTAACAGGGACAGAGCAGAGAGAGATGGAGACACGTTACAGCTATTAACAGAGACAGAGCAGAGAGAGAGATGGAGACACGTTACAGCTATTAACAGGGACAGAGCAGAGAGAGAGATGGAGACACGTTACAGCTATTAACAGAGACAGAGCAGAGAGAGAGATGGAGACACGTTACAGCTATTAACAGGGACAGAGCAGAGAGAGATGGAGACACGTTACAGCTATTAACAGAGACAGAGCAGAGAGAGATGGAGACACGTTACAGCTATTAACAGGGACAGAGCAGAGAGAGAGATGGAGACACGTTACAGCTATTAACAGAGACAGAGCAGAGAGAGATGGAGACACGTTACAGCTATTAACAGAGACAGAGCAGAGAGAGAGATGGAGACACGTTACAGCTATTAACAGAGACAGAGCAGAGAGAGATGGAGACACGTTACAGCTATTAACAGAGACAGAGCAGAGAGAGATGGAGACACGTTACAGCTATTAACAGAGACAGAGCAGAGAGAGATGGAGACACGTTACAGCTATTAACAGAGACAGAGCAGAGAGAGATGGAGACACGTTACAGCTATTAACAGAGACAGAGCAGAGAGAGATGGAGACACGTTACAGCTATTAACAGAGACAGAGCAGAGAGAGATGGAGACACGTTACAGCTATTAACAGAGACAGAGCAGAGAGAGATGGAGACACGTTACAGCTATTAACAGAGACAGAGCAGAGAGAGATGGAGACACGTTACAGCTATTAACAGAGACAGAGCAGAGAGAGATGGAGACACGTTACAGCTATTAACAGGGACAGAGCAGAGAGAGAGATGGAGACACGTTACAGCTATTAACAGAGACAGAGCAGAGAGAGAGATGGAGACACGTTACAGCTATTAACAGAGACAGAGCAGAGAGAGATGGAGACACGTTACAGCTATTAACAGAGACAGAGCAGAGAGAGATGGAGACACGTTACAGCTATTAACAGAGACAGAGCAGAGAGAGATGGAGACACGTTACAGCTATTAACAGAGACAGAGCAGAGAGAGATGGAGACACGTTACAGCTATTAACAGAGACAGAGCAGAGAGAGATGGAGACACGTTACAGCTATTAACAGAGACAGAGCAGAGAGAGATGGAGACACGTTACAGCTATTAACAGAGACAGAGCAGAGAGAGATGGAGACACGTTACAGCTATTAACAGAGACAGAGCAGAGAGAGATGGAGACACGTTACAGCTATTAACAGAGACAGAGCAGAGAGAGATGGAGACACGTTACAGCTATTAACAGAGACAGAGCAGAGAGAGATGGAGACACGTTACAGCTATTAACAGAGACAGAGCAGAGAGAGATGGAGACACGTTACAGCTATTAACAGAGACAGAGCAGAGAGAGATGGAGACACGTTACAGCTATTAACAGGGACAGAGCAGAGAGAGATGGAGACACGTTACAGCTATTAACAGAGACAGAGCAGAGAGAGATGGAGACACGTTACAGCTATTAACAGAGACAGAGCAGAGAGAGATGGAGACACGTTACAGCTATTAACAGAGACAGAGCAGAGAGAGAGATGGAGACACGTTACAGCTATTAACAGAGACAGAGCAGAGAGAGATGGAGACACGTTACAGCTATTAACAGAGACAGAGCAGAGAGAGAGATGGAGACACGTTACAGCTATTAACAGAGACAGAGCAGAGAGAGATGGAGACACGTTACAGCTATTAACAGGGACAGAGCAGAGAGAGAGAGAGCAGAAAGAGAGAGAGCAGAAAGAGAGAGCAGAGAGAGAGAGAGCAGAAAGAGAGAGCAGAGAGAGAGAGAGAGCAGAAAGAGAATGAGAGAAAGAGATGTATATTTTTGTAGACGTCTGGCTCTGCATTGGTGAGACACAGTGATAAAAATAAAGGAAAAACCAGAGGACAGAGAAAGCCGCTGCTGCAGATGAGGAAAAGAGGCCGTATAAACCTTCCCCCCCCCCCCCCACCCTGGCCCCCCGCCCTCCCTGTTCCCCCACCCCCACCCTGGCCCCCGCCCTCCCTGTTCCCTCTGACACACACTGCCTCACGGTGGAACAGGCGGAGCGCGGCAGTGTGTGTGTGCTCAGACATGCATCTCTAATCAGATTCCACTCGGGAGCCTTCAAAGCCGCTAGAGAGCCATGCACGCTCTCACACACACACACACTTAAACCACCGGGTGTTCATTCCACCGAGTGTTCATTTAAAAACAGCTCCGGCTGCTTGGACAGCAGGTCACTATGTTTGCATTCTGCGTTTGTGTGTTTATGTATGTGTGTGTGTGTGTGTGTGTGTGTGTGTGTGTGTGTGTGTGTGTGTGTGTGTGTGTGTGTGTGTGTGTGTGTGTGTGTGTGTGTGTGTGTGTGTGTGTGTGTGTGTGTGTGTGTGTGTGTGTGTGTGTGTGTGTGTGTGTGTGCTTGCGCACAGGGAGCCGGTGTGGGAGCGGGGGCAGCTGTGCGGGGGCTTGGCGTTGGGTGGGTAGTGTGGCAGTGCCAGAGGCAGCAAGGGAGTGTTGTGCCAGCTACAACCATTCAGGGATTCAGCAGTTAAGCCTCATTAAAAACTCCACGGAACGACAGAGAGGCAGAGAGAGGCAGAGAAAGAGAGAGAGACAGAGAGAGAGAGAGGCAGAGAAAGAGAGAGAGACAGAGAGAGAGAGAGGCAGAGAGAGAGAGAGGCAGAGAAAGAGAGAGAGGCAGAGAGAGAGAGAGGCAGAGAGAGAGAGAGGCAGAGAGAGAGAGAGGCAGAGAAAGAGAGAGAGACAGAGAGAGAGAGAGGCAGAGAAAGAGAGAGAGGCAGAGAAAGAGAGAGAGGCAGAGAAAGAGAGAGAGGCAGAGAGAGAGAGAGGCAGAGAAAGAGAGAGAGGCAGAGAGAGAGAGAGGCAGAGAGGGAAAGGAGAGAGAGTGGCAGAGAGGGAGAGGTATTAGGGAGATGGAGAAAGGAGAGAAAGGAGAGAGAAAGAACGAGGCGATGGAAAGTAAGAAAGTGTGTGTTGTGTTAGCTGCTGATTAGAGCTCCCAGGGAGAGGGAACACATTGGGGGAGGAGGTGGAAATCAGACTGGC
The DNA here is from genome assembly GCF_029448725.1 of Salvelinus fontinalis. Lineage (NCBI taxonomy): Eukaryota > Metazoa > Chordata > Actinopteri > Salmoniformes > Salmonidae > Salvelinus > Salvelinus fontinalis. The sequence continues at coordinate 60,191,024 of NC_074671.1, forward strand.
AGACAGCACATCCAGACAAACCTGACGATTTACCACGCCCCCCTTCTCTCTCGCCCTCTCTCTCTACTTCCTCTCGCTCCATCTTTCATTCTCTCTCTAGCTCCTTCACGCTTGCTCAGCCTCGTTCCAGTTCTCTCTGTCACACTACTCCCCCCCGATATTTCATTCTCTCTCTCTAGCCCTTCACGCTCCCTCCATCTGTCTTTTAGTCGTACTCACTCTCTCTATTTCACACACTCACTGTCTCTAGCTTCCTTGCGCTTGCCGTGTCTTCCGCTCGCTCGGTCTCTCTCTAACGTGGTCTTACACAAAGCCTGGGAGTTGAGACGGAGAGAGGAAGGGAACGAAGGAGGAAGAGGATACTACCCTGCAACGCCACTGAGTGTGTTCATCTGTTAGTGCTGGCGTGTTGTATATATGCCTCTCTGCAGCGTGTGCGTGTGTGTGTGTGTGTGTGTCAGCAGGGTATAGCTGAGCACTGCGCTCCCCATAGCTCTAAATGACAGCCTGGCTCTGTGGCCGTGCTGCTCTGTGGCCGTGCAGCTCTGTGGCCGTGCTGCTCTGTGGCCGTGCTGCTCTGTGGCCGTGCTGCTCTGTGGCCGTGCTGCTCTGTGGCCGTGCTGCTCTGTGGCCGTGCTGCTCTGTGGCCGTGCTGCTCTGTGGCCGTGCTGCTCTTTGGCCGTGCTGCTCTGTGGTTTGCGGGGGAAGCAGCCGTTTTAAATGCTAAGTGGGAAGTGGTGATTAGGGGAGGAGAGCGGAGGGAGAGCAGAGAAGAAAAGAGAGGTGCTGGGCTCTGATTGCTACACCCGTCCACCCCTCCTTCTGCCCCCTCCTCTCCCCCGGCTCTCTGCTCTCCCTGGGTAATGTGGGTCACGATATTGCAGCACTCAGCGCCCAGGGCAGTGTGTGTGTGTGTGTGTGTGTGTGTGTGTGTGTGTGTGTGTGTGTGTGTGTGTGTGTGTGTGTGTGTGTGTGTGTGTGTGTGTGTGTGTGTGTGTGTCAATGGAGATACGTCTCTCTACCGACACACACCGCCTCTGTATTACATCACCACCTTACTTCCAGCTCCACACACAGACACGGAAACACACGGCTATTTCAGCTGTTGTCTTGTTTCCCTGCTCAGTCCAAAGGCATTTGGGAACGAGGGATCTACCTCGCAAATAAACAACAGGATTAGGACACAAAATCCCAGAGAATCCCTGTAGAAGGCCTAGAGGCCAGGGAGGGAAGGCCAGAGAGGGAGAGAGAGGAGAGTCCAGGGAGGGAGAGAGGAGAGTCCAGGGAGGGAGAGAGGAGAGTCCAGGGAGGGAGAGAGGAGAGAGTCCAGGGAGGGAGAGAGGAGAGTCCAGGGAGAGAGAGAGGAGAGTCCAGGGAGGGAGAGAGGAGAGTCCAGGGAGGGAGAGAGGAGAGTCCAGGGAGGGAGAGAGGAGAGTCCAGGGAGGGAGAGAGGAGAGTCCAGGGAGGGAGAGAGAGGAGAGTCCAGGGAGGGAGAGAGAGGAGAGTCCAGGGAGGGAGAGAGGAGAGAGTCCAGGGAGGGAGAGAGGAGAGAGTCCAGGGAGGGAGAGAGGAGAGAGTCCAGGGAGGGAGAGAGAGGAGAGTCCAGGGAGGGAGAGAGAGGAGAGTCCAGGGAGGGAGAGAGAGGAGAGTCCAGGGAGGGAGAGAGAGGAGAGTCCAGGGAGGGAGAGAGAGAGAGAGTCCAGGGAGGGAGAGAGGAGAGTCCAGGGAGGGAGGAGAGGCCAGGGAGGGAAGGCCAGAGAGGGAGAGGAAGAGAGTCCAGGGAGGGAGGAGAGGCCAGGGAGGGAGGGAGGAGAGGCCAGGGAGGGAGAGAGGAGAGTCCAGGGAGGTAGAGAGGCCAGGGAGGGAAGGCCAGAGAGGGAGAGAGAGGAGAGTCCAGGGAGGGAGAGAGGAGAGTCCAGGGAGGGAGAGAGAGGAGAGTCCAGGGAGGGAGAGAGGAGAGAGTCCAGGGAGGGAGAGAGGAGAGAGTCCAGGGAGGGAGAGAGGAGAGAGTCCAGGGAGGGAGAGAGAGGAGAGTCCAGGGAGGGAGAGAGAGGAGAGTCCAGGGAGGGAGAGAGAGGAGAGTCCAGGGAGGGAGAGAGAGGAGAGTCCAGGGAGGGAGAGAGAGAGAGAGTCCAGGGAGGGAGAGAGGAGAGTCCAGGGAGGGAGAGAGGAGAGTCCAGGGAGGGAGAGAGGAGAGAGTCCAGGGAGGGAGGAGAGGAGAGTCCAGGGAGGGAGAGAGAGAGAGAGTCCAGGGAGGGAGAGAGGAGAGAGTCCAGGGAGGGAGAGAGGAGAGAGTCCAGGGAGGGAGGAGAGGCCAGAGAGGGGGAGAGAGGAGAGTCCAGGGAGGGAGGAGAGGAGAGTCCAGGGAGGGAGGAGAGGAGAGTCCAGGGAGGGAGGAGAGGAGAGTCCAGGGAGGGAGGAGAGTCCAGGGAGGGAGAGAGAAGAGAGTCCAGGGAGGGAGGAGAGGAGAGTCCAGGGAGGGAGAGAGAGTCCAGGGAGGGAGAGAGAAGAGAGTCCAGGGAGGGAGAGAGAAGAGAGTCCAGGGAGGGAGAGAGAGGAGAGTCCAGGGAGGGAGAGAGGAGAGTCCAGGGAGGGAGAGAGGAGAGTCCAGGGAGGGAGGAGAGGAGAGTCCAGGGAGGGAGAGAGGAGAGTCCAGGGAGGGAGAGAGAAGAGAGTCCAGGGAGGGAAGAGAGGCCAGGGAGGGAGAGAGAAGAGAGTCCAGGGAGGGAGAGAGAAGAGAGTCCAGGGAGGGAGAGAGGAGAGGCCAGGGAGGGAGAGAGAGGAGAGGCCAGGGAGGGAGAGAGAAGAGAGTCCAGGGAGGGAGGAGAGGCCAGGGAGGGAGGAGAGGCCAGGGAGGGAGAGAGAGGAGAGTCCAGGGAGGGAGAGAGAAGAGAGTCCAGGGAGGGAGAGAGAGGCGAGTCCAGGGAGGGAGAGAGGAGAGAGTCCAGGGAGGGAGAGAGAGGAGAGTCCAGGGAGGGAGAGAGAGGAGAGTCCAGGGAGGGAGAGAGAGGAGAGGCCAGAGGGAAGAGAGGGAGGAGAAGACAAGGAGGGAGGAGAGGAGAGGACAAGGAGGGAGGGAGTGCTCCTAGTGGGTTCTGGGGTGCTCCTAGTGGGCATGCTTATGTAAAATAGTATCAACTCATCAACACTTGAGGATTAGTGAGTGGAGAGAGGCAGAGGCAGAGAGGGCTGGAGCTGAGGCAGCACTGTGGGCCACCGTGGAATTGAACTGAAGGGGGAAATTCTAATCCCCCTTTTTGCCTAAATGAATTGGATTTGTTGTGCGTTTTCTCTCTCTCTGGGAAGCACAGATCAGGTTAGGTGAGTGGAGTGGACTAGGCACCGTTTGGCAATCGCTGCTGGAGTGTGTGTAAGAGAAGGAAAGTGTGTGTGTGTGTGTGTGTGTGTGTGTGTGTGTGAGTGAGAGAGAGTGTGGGATAGTGTGTGCGCCAGAGCAGGGCTGATTAATAATGCCCTGAAATAGCCGGGGAGGTGAACGGATGGAGGGAGGAAGAGAGGGAGGGAGAGAGGGAGAGAGGAAGAGAGGGAGGGAGAGAGGAAGAGAGGGAGGGATGCTAGCTCACTGCGGTTCTCTCAAGCACTCAATGGAACGCTGTCCTCTACTTCCCCTTGGTATATCTCCTCACCATCCATTTAAACTGTGTGGTGCCTGGGTGTGTGTGTCTGTCTCTGTGTGTGTGTGTGTGTGTGTGTGTGTGTGTGTGTGTGTGTGTGTGTGTGTGTGTGTGTGTGTGTGTGTGTGTAATGAGGCCGTCAGTTCCCTGTGCTGGCCCCCAGAAACCGCTGGGTTGGGCCAGAGCCAGAACACACGTAGGCAAAGCGGTGTTTTGAAAGTTCGTCATTGGCTTTGATACACCGATTGGTTAGCGATGATCCAATCGCCGGTGACTTTGTTTTGTACAACACCCCTGATTTTGCCGTCCCCACCAACGACCTCCCTGACGGCAGTCTCAGACTGAACTATGTAGGGAACATAGAACAGTGGAAGTATTCCGTTTGAGTCGTCAGGAAACCTCTCTCCCCCTCACTGCACCGCTCACAAGGGCCAGCCCTTAGAGGACGACCCCTCTACAGCTGTTGCTAAGTAACCTGATAGTGGGGTAACGCGGGGCAACTCCCGAGGATGATACTGTGTCCCCACAGATGAGGACCACAAAGCATCTGTGAAGCAGTCTCACCAGAGAGGAATCCCTCCATGCCGTGGGAGTGCGTCATGCGGAGGAGGCTGCGGCCAGAGTATGTAGCCAGGGTTGGGTCAGCTCCGTAGGACAGTAGCAGACGGACCACTTCCAGATGGTCATTCTCCACCGCGTCATGGAGGGGCCTGGGGGGAGGGAGACAGACACGCCACGCACACACTCGCGTTATGTACAGAGCCTTGGAAGGTAATTGTCCATGTCCACATGTCTGGCCTGTGTGTTAGTGAGAGAGAAAGTGAGTGTCCATGTTTAAGTGTGTGTGTGTGTGTGTGTGTGTGTGTGTGTGTGTGTGTGTGTGTGTGTGTGTGTGTGTGTGTGTGTGTGTGTGTGTGTGTGTGTGTGTGTGTGTGTGTGTGTGTGTGTGTGTGTGTACCTGGTGCCTTCCTGGGCGCTACAGTTGACGTCGGCACCGTGCTCCAGCAGGTGCTGAGTGATAGCAAGCCAGCCACGTGCACATGCCTCGTGCAGCGCACAGTAGCCTGCGTTGTCACGGTGATTGACGTCACACACCCTGTTCTCCAGGCAGTACAGCACTACATCCTAGATAGGACACAGAGAACAGAGGGGTTAGGGTCTCCACAGACAGGGGACAGAGGGGTTAGGGTCTCCACAGACAGAAGACAGAGGGGTTAGGGGTCTCCACAGACAGAAGACAGAGGGGTTAGGGGTCTCCACAGACAGGAGACAGAGGGGTTAGGGGTCTCCACAGACAGGAGACAGAGGGGTTAGGGGTCTCCACAGACAGGAGACAGAGGGGTTAGGGGTCTCCACAGACAGGAGACAGAGGGGTTAGGGGTCTCCACAGACAGGAGACAGAGGGGTTAGGGTCTCCACAGACAGGGGACAGAGGGGTTAGGGTCTCCACAGACAGGGGACAGAGGGGTTAGGGTCTCCACAGACAGGGGACAGAGGGGTTAGGGGTCTCCACAGACAGGGGACAGAGGGGTTAGGGGTCTCCACAGACAGGGGACAGAGGGGTTAGGGGTCTCCACAGACAGGGGACAGAGGGGTTAGGGGTCTCCACAGACAGGAGACAGAGGGGTTAGGGGTCTCCACAGACAGGGGACAGAGGGGTTAGGGGTCTCCACAGACAGGGGACAGAGGGGTTAGGGTCTCCACAGACAGGAGACAGAGGGGTTAGGGGTCTCCACAGACAGGGGACAGAGGGGTTAGGGGTCTCCACAGACAGGGGACAGAGGGGTTAGGGGTCTCCACAGACAGGGGACAGAGGGGTTAGGGGTCTCCACAGACAGGAGACAGAGGGGTTAGGGGTCTCCACAGACAGGAGACAGAGGGGTTAGGGGTCTCCACAGACAGGAGACAGAGGGGTTAGGGGTCTCCACAGACAGGAGACAGAGGGGTTAGGGTCTCCACAGACAGGGGACAGAGGGGTTAGGGTCTCCACAGACAGGGGACAGAGGGGTTAGGGTCTCCACAGACAGGGGACAGAGGGGTTAGGGTCTCCACAGACAGGGGACAGAGGGGTTAGGGTCTCCACAGACAGGGGACAGAGGGGTTAGGGGTCTCCACAGACAGGAGACAGAGGGGTTAGGGGTCTCCACAGACAGGAGACAGAGGGGTTAGGGGTCTCCACAGACAGGAGACAGAGGGGTTACGGTCTCCACAGACAGGGGACAGAGGGGTTAGGGTCTCCACAGACAGGGGACAGAGGGGTTAGGGTCTCCACAGACAGGGGACAGAGGGGTTAGGGTCTCCACAGACAGGGGACAGAGGGGTTAGGGTCTCCACAGACAGGGGACAGAGGGGTTAGGGGTCTCCACAGACAGGAGACAGAGGGGTTAGGGGTCTCCACAGACAGGAGACAGAGGGGTTAGGGGTCTCCACAGACAGGGGACAGAGGGGTTAGGGAAGTTCATAGGGCTCTGAATGGAATACGGTGCTTTAGTCCACATCTTCCAGTTCCATTTAAAATTCCATTCAATTCAATGAAGCTTAAAAGAAACAGATACATACTGACACGGGTGAAATTCATCAACAGCCGTAGGAAGTTAGATTTAGATCAAACCGACGACACATTTGAATGAGAACAATCTCTTGGGTTCATTAGTCTATTTCTTAGATCCAACTTAACCCTAAACCTCATGTTGTTCCTCAGTATAGTACCTACTACACTATCTGTATCAGACTGACTCAACACTACCTAGACCCCATGTTATTCCTCAGTATAGTACCTACTACACTATCTGTATCAGACTGACTACACCCTACCTAGACCCCATGTTATTCCTCAGTATAGTACCTACTACACTATCTGTATCAGACTGACTCAACCCTACCTAGACCCCATGTTATTCCTCAGTATAGTACCTACTACACTATCTGTATCAGACAGACTCAACCCTACCTAGACCCCATGTTATTCCTCAGTATAGTACCTACTACACTATCTGTATCAGACAGACTCAACCCTACATAGCCCCTCTTAGCCAGTCCTAATATCAAGTATGTACTACACTATCTGTATCAGACTGACGCAACACTCTTAGCCAGTCCTTCTAATATCAGAAGATGGTGTCCAAGAGAGATCGAAATGGAACTGGTCCAGAGAACTGGATCTGTGCGGTTCTCATCCCTCATCCTCTCAACCAAGGCAGTGGAAGGTAAGCCATTACAGGAGCCTCCGCTCTGATTCCCATCTCTATGCAAATGCTGTGGAGTGGTCGCCGAGCCTTTCATTTTTCAATAAGTCTTATCAAACGGCTGCCTGGGCGGCTCAAAATAGCCCAGTCAATCTGTCCCTCCTGAACGGTCCCATATATTTTCTACTAACATCTGGGTAATGGATTTGGATGGCTGTGTGTGATGGCTCAGGCTGGCCAGTTATGGACCATATCCACAATGGCTGCGCAGTTGCTCCTAAAAACCTGGGATTCTGAGCCACTGGAGAGTATGTTTGAGCCGGAATGCCTCCTAGCAGAGAGATCCTTTAACCCAACAGCAGGGAAGCAGGGGCCATTAAATTGTTTCTCCCCACCCAACTCCATTCAGTAAAGGGGATTAAACCAAATTGAATTCAGGTTTGGAATTTTAAAAAATGCCAATTATTTTTCCATTGAGGAGGGATTCAATTTCAATTCACTTACTTTGACTTTCTGTGCCTGGCCTTAAGAGGCCCTTTATTTACGTCCCCAGCCTCAGATGAACTTGTGGATACCACTTGTATGTTTGAGTCCAGAATGAAGGAAGTTAGAGGTATGCTCTTCTGGGCATTGCAAAAACTCTAGTTAGCAATTACAGTTGCGCTAGTTAGCAGCTTCGTTCAAACTGCACGCGGAGACAAATACATGGTATCCAGGAGTTCTTCTGACTCCTGGGAAACGTCGCCAAAATCCGTAAGTATCCCTTTAACATGACTCATGTCATGAGTCACAGTGGCAAAGAATTATAATTAATTGCAATTCTATAGACAGTTTGCTGACTCCAAGGCCTGACCAAAGCAATGAGAATATTTTATTTATTTATATAACCTTTATTGAACTAGGCAAATCAGCTAAGAACAAATTCTTATTTACAATGATGGCCTACCAAGAGGCAAAACGCCTCCTGCGGGGACGGGGGCTGGGATTAGAAATGTAAATATAGGACAAAACACACATAACCACGAGACACCACTACATAAAGAGACCTAACACAACAACATAGCATGGCATATGAATGTATATACCTAAAAAGTCCTCGATAACGGAAATATGTAGTCCTGTAGTATATTGTTAATGATAGAATTCAGTCAGAATGAGAACAGCAGAATACAGCCAAATAAGCATTAGGTCGACAGCAGTCTCTCTTCTGTCTATGTGCTCATTTACCTGTGTCAGACAGCGCTGCGCAGCGCGGCTGGCATCGTAAACAAACCACACACACCCTTCCAGTCAGCCCAGTGTGGCTAGCATCAAACCACACACACAACCACAGACAAACAGAAGGAACCAGGGTAGCGAAGCGTGGAAAGAGAGAGAGGTCCAGAGAAAGAGAGTGAGAAAGATAGAGACTAGCAGCAGCGCTCCACACAGAGAGCAGAAACAAACATTAGCATTCAGCTAGCGTAGCGCTGCTTTGACGTGCCCTCCCTCCCGACCCGTATTCATAGAATTCATTCACAGCTCCCCACCGCCGTGCTGTGAGCTGCGAGCACACACACACACACACACACACACACACACACACACACACACACACACACACACACACACACACACACACACACACACACACACACACACACACACACACACACACACACACACACACACACACACACACAGAATGTCTGTATCTTTAGATACAGCGTGGTCGTGTGGCTGCCGTGGCAACAAATGAGTACAACTCCTGCTACTGCCAGTGCCGTGGCAATTTAAGCGCTAAACAGCGAGAGCTTGCATTGCGGTTGGCATGCCTGGTGGACAACAAAATAGACCATAACACAGTACACAGTGTTCAAACGACCAGCAGCCCCCACTCTTCTCAAATGGACTCTTCTCCAAAAAAACTGCTCACCAACAGTGGTCAAACATAGGCCCTACAGTCCCTCTCCACTCAAACACACTACTTCAACTCAAACACTTCAGCGCTGAAAGCAAACGGTGTCCTCCGCCTCGTTGCTCAAGAGCTGCTTTATAGTTGTCTACTACCGTGGCGCGGTAGCTACCAGTCTACCACCGTGGCGCGGTAGCTACCAGTCTACCACCGTGGCGCGGTAGCTACCAGTCTACCACCGTGGCGCGGTAGCTACCAGTCTACCACCGTGGCGCAGTAGCTACCAGTCTACTACCGTGGCGCGGTAGCTACCAGTCTACCACCGTGGCGTGGTAGCTACCATTCTACTACTGTGGTGTGGTACCTACAAATGTGGTGCAGTGTCTACTACTGTGGTGTGGTAGCTACTAGTCTACTACTGTGGTGTGGTGTCTACTACTGTGGTGTGGTAGCTACTAGTCTACTACTGTGGTGTGGTAGCTACTAGTCTACTACTGTGGTGTAGTGTCTACTACTGTGGTGTGGTAGCTACTAGTCTACTACTGTGGTGTGGTGTCTACTACTGTGGTGTGGTAGCTACTAGTCTACTACTGTGGTGTAGTGTCTACTACTGTGGTGTGGTAGCTACTAGTCTACTACTGTGGTGTGGTAGCTACTAGTCTACTACTGTGGTGTGGTAGCTACTAGTCTACTACTGTGGTGTGGTAGCTACTAGTCTACTACTGGGGTGTGGTAGCTACTAGTCTACTACTGGGGTGTGGTAGCTACTAGTCTACTACTGTGGTGTAGTGTCTACTACTGTGGTGTGGTAGCTACTAGTCTACTACTGTGGCGTAGTGTCTACTACTGTGGTGTGGTAGCTACTAGTCTACTACTGTGGTGTGGTAGCTACTAGTCTACTACTGTGGTGTGGTGTCTACTACTGTGGTGTGGTAGCTACTAGTCTACTACTGTGTTGTGGTAGCTACTAGTCTACTACTGTGGTGTGGTAGCTACTAGTCTACTACTGTGGTGTGGTGGCTACTAGTCTACTACTGTGGTGTGGTAGCTACTAGTCTACTACCGTGGCGCGGTAGCTACCAGTCTACTACTGTGGTGTAGTGTCTACTACTGTGGTGTGGTAGCTACTAGTCTACTACTGTGGTGTGGTAGCAACTAGTCTACTACTGTGGTGTAGTGTCTACTACTGTAGTGTAGTAGCTACTAGTCTACTACTGTGGTGTGGTGTCTACTACTGTGGTGTGGTGGCTACTAGTCTACTACTGTGGTGTGGTGGCTACTAGTCTACTACTGTGGTGTGGTGGCTACTAGTCTACTACTGTGGTGTGGTGGCTACTAGTCTACTACTGTGGTGTGGTAGCTACCAGTCTACTACTGTGGTGTAGTGTCTACTACTGTAGTGTAGTAGCTACTAGTCTACTACTGTGGTGTGGTGTCTACTAGTCTACTACTGTGGTGTGGTGTGGTAGCTACTAGTCTACTACTGTGGTGTGGTGTGGTAGCTACTAGTCTACTACTGTGGTGTGGTAGCTACTAGTCTACTACTGTGGTGTGGTAGCTACTAGTCTACTACTGTGGTGTGGTGTCTACTAGTTTACTAATGTGGTGTGGTAGCTACCAGTCTACTACTGTGGTGTAGTGTCTACTACTGTGGTGTGGTAGCTACTAGGCTACTACTGTGGTGTAGTGTCTACTACCGTGGCGCGGTAGCTACTAGTCTACTACTGTGGTGTAGTGTCTACTACTGTGTTGTGGTAGCTACTAGTCTACTACTGTGGTGTAGTGTCTACTACCGTGGCGCGGTAGCTACTAGTCTACTACTGTGGTGTGGTAGCTACTAGTCTACTACTGTGTTGTGGTAGCTACTAGTCTACTACTGTGGTGTGGTAGCTACTAGTCTACGACTGTGGTGTGGTAGCTACTAGTCTACTACTGTGGTGTGGTAGCTACTAGTCTACTACTGTGGTGTGGTAGCTACCAGTCTACTACTGTGGTGTAGTGTCTACTACTGTAGTGTAGTAGCTACTAGTCTACTACTGTGGTGTGGTGTCTACTAGTCTACTACTGTGGTGTGGTGTGGTAGCTACTAGTCTACTACTGTGGTGTGGTAGCTACTAGTCTACTACTGTGGTGTGGTAGCTACTAGTCTACTACTGTGGTGTGGTAGCTACTAGTCTACTACTGTGGTGTGGTGTCTACTAGTTTACTAATGTGGTGTGGTAGCTACCAGTCTACTACTGTGGCGTAGTGTCTACTACTGTGGTGGGGTAGCTACTAGGCTACTACTGTGGTGTAGTGTCTACTACCGTGGCGCGGTAGCTACTAGTCTACTACTGTGGTGTAGTGTCTACTACTGTGTTGTGGTAGCTACTAGTCTACTACTGTGGTGTAGTGTCTACTACCGTGGCGCGGTAGCTACTAGTCTACTACTGTGGTGTGGTAGCTACTAGTCTACTACTGTGTTGTGGTAGCTACTAGTCTACTACTGTGGTGTGGTAGCTACTAGTCTACGACTGTGGTGTGGTAGCTACTAGTCTACTACTGTGGTGTGGTAGCTACTAGTCTACTACTGTGGTGTGGTAGCTACTAGTCTACTACTGTGGTGTGGTAGCTACTAGTCTACTACTGTGGCGTAGTGTCTACTACTGTGGTGTGGTAGCTACTAGTCTACTACTGTGGTGTGGTGTCTACTACTGTGGTGTGGTAGCTACTAGTCTACTACTGTGGTGTGGTGTCTACTACTGTGGTGTGGTAGCTACTAGGCTACTACTGTGTTGTGGTAGCTACTAGTCTACTACTGTGGTGTGGTAGCTACTAGTCTACTACTGTGGTGTGGTAGCTACTAGTCTACTACTGTGGTGTGGTAGCTACTAGTCTACTACCGTGGCGCGGTAGCTACTAGTTTACTACTGTGGTGTAGTGTCTACTACTGTGTTGTGGTAGCTACTAGTCTACTACTGTGTTGTGGTAGCTACTAGTCTACTACTGTGGTGTGGTAGCTACTAGTCTACTACTGTGGTGTGGTAGCTACTAGTCTACTACTGTGTTGTGGTAGCTACTAGTCTACTACTGTGGTGTGGAAGCTACTAGTCTACTACTGTGGTGTGGTAGCTACTAGTCTACTACTGTGGTGTGGTGTCTACTACTGTGGTGTGGTAGCTACTAGTCTACTACTGTGGTGTGGTAGCTACTAGTCTACTACTGTGGTGTGGTGTCTACTACTGTGGTGTGGTAGCTACTAGTCTACTACTGTGGTGCGGTAGCTACTAGTCTACTACTGTGGTGCGGTAGCTACTAGTCTACTACTGTGGTGTGGTAGCTACTAGTCTACTACTGTGGTGTGGTAGCTACTAGTCTACTACTGTGGTGCGGTAGCTACTAGTCTACTACTGTGGTGTGGTAGCTACTAGTCTACTACTGTGGTGCGGTAGCTACTAGTCTACTACTGTGGTGTGGTAGCTACTAGTCTACTACTGTGGTGTGGTAGCTACTAGTCTACTACTGTGGTGCGGTAGCTACTAGTCTACTACTGTGGTGTGGTAGCTACTAGTCTACTACTGTGGTGCGGTAGCTACTAGTCTACTACTGTGGTGTGGTAGCTACTAGTCTACTACTGTGGTGTGGTAGCTACTAGTCTACTACTGTGGTGTGGTAGCTACTAGTCTACTACTGTGGTGTGGTAGCTACTAGTCTACTACTGTGGTGTGGTAGCTACTAGTCTACTACTGTGGTGTGGTAGCCACTAGTCTACTACTGTGGTGTGGTAGCTACTAGGCCTAATTTTGCTATGAACGTGTACATGGTACAGTTCCACATATTAAAAGCACAGCGGGCTGTAGTGAGCTGTGGAGGTCTGTCTGTTTTCCAGCCGGCTGGTCGGTCGGTGGAGCTAAGCGGGGCATTAAACACATGATAAAGCACAGCTTTAATGGCCGCCAGAGGAGAGGAGCGCAGCGGAGAGCACAGGGTTGTTGATTTCTTTCCCGGCGCAGTAAAACACCCACCTCCCTCTCTCCTTTCACCTCCCTCTCCCCTCTCTCCTTTCATAGTTCCTCTTTAATCTCTTCCTCCTCAGGGCGGATGGCCTTCCAGCTCCCTCACCCCCCCCCCCCCACAGACTGTTAACCCTCTAGCTACTCTATCACCTAGAGAACACAACCACACACTACCTACCTAACTCCCTCACAAACCCACACATACGCTAATGATAGACAAGTCTCACAAAGAAGTGTTAGAATTTAAATGCATATGGAGGTTAGAGCGAGGAGAGCGAGAGAGAGATTCCAACCTTGAGAATGCTGAAGCCTTGTTTCTCATCTACTAACACTTGACAGACTGGGACACACACGCACACTCGGACATACACACACGCTACACGGGCATATTGTCCATTTTTCACTGTGTCCTAAGCGTCACCTAGGCCGGCGCCGTTTAGATAATCAGGAAGTGAAAAACAACAGCGTGGTTTAGAGCTCTCTCTGATGCTGGTTCTAATTTTACCCTGCATTCACTAGCAGACAAAGACTAGGAGACCACACAGTGTATTACGATGGAGAGAAAAGAACAGAGGAGTAGGGAGAAGAGGAGGGAAAAAAGAGGGGGAGCGTGAAAAGGCCGGGGCACACTAAGTGGAGCTTTTAATTGAGCGGGCGTGATCTCTCCTTTCTCCTTCTCATTTCTCTGGCTTTTTTCTTGTACTCATTCAGCCAGTGAGTGGGAGTACAGCGTTGAAGGGGGAGTGTGGCGAGAGGGGGGGTGTCGAGAGAGCAGTGGGGGGCCTGGGGATATGGAGAGGGTGTGTGTGTGTGTGTGCACTGGGGATGTGTCTGAACGGCTGCGTCTCTGAGGTCTGGCAGACAGACAAGAGAGGAGGATAGGAGCTGCGATAACACCCTACAGCACTCTCACATAAGGGCCTGTGTGTGTGTGTGAGTGAGAGCGAGCGGGTGAAAGAGATGGCGTGAGCATGCATTTTTAGAGGGCAGAGCTATAGGTGTTTGTTAGCCTTTATGAGTGTCTGTATTGAATGTGCTGCACGTGTGTTTTTAAAGGTCATTCGTGTGAACTCTTGAGGAAGTAAAACCTCCAGTGGTTTTTATGGATGGCATGTGTGAGGACAATCAGTTACTTTGGACACGTAAGCATGCAAATGAGTACAATTAGGTGTGCCCATCCCGGTGTGTGTGTGCGTGTGCGTGTGTGTGTGTGTGTGTGTGTTATTAGTTCTGGCAGGTACAGGACAAAGCCTTGACTCATTTTCAACCCAGCCTCATTAACATATCCCATTGGCATCCTCGGCACGGCAGGATTGTGAAGAGAGAGAGAGAGAGAGAGAGAGAGAGAGAGAGAGAGCAACCACTCATGTGTCGCGACATGCATCGCAAAGACTAAAGGATTCTGAAATATGCAGGAAGTGAGTGTTTGTGTGTATGCATGTCAAAGGGCTTTTGGCTGGTGTAGCTCAGTTGGTAGAGCATTGTGGGTTCTATTCCCACGGAGGACCAGTAAAATTAAAATACATATTATATTAAATGTATGTACTCACTACTGTAAGTCACTCTGGATAAGCGTTTGCTAAATGACTAAAAGGCAACAGCCGGCAAGGCTGTGTGTGTGTGTTGAGTGGAGACACACTGTGTCGAGTGTGTGTGTGTTTGTATGGCGCTGCTAGCTGGTCGGTGACAAGAGAGTGACAACACAAAGACAGGAGGACCAGTCTCAGTACTATGCACTTTCTATCCTTCCCTCACCTCCTTCCATCACCTCCTTCCCTCACCTCCTTCCCTCACCTCCTTCCCTCACCTCCTTCCCTCACCTCCTTCCATCACCTCCTTCCCTCACCTCCTTCCCTCACCTCCTTCCCTCACCTCCTTCCCTCACCTCCTTCCCTCACCTCCTTCCGTCCATGAACATTGACCTCACATACATGACAGAAGCAAGCGACATGGTGGATGGATCCTATCGCTTATTTTAGCGGCAAACAAAGTCACAAATGAGCTAGATATTCCCTATTTAACAAATACACCCAATTCATCTGAATAAATAAGACAAAGCCAAACAGCTGAATAAAATCTAAATATTATTAGTGGTGAACTGATAGGTGCTCTCTCCCAGTTATAATAATGAATAGATGCTGTGATCAGAGAGACTATGGAAATGGCTGCATGACCAACGTCAACCATTCAAGCAGATAAAAACAAGTCTCGCATCCACAGTAAGAAGCACAAACCAACGCCATGCCTCACCACAGATCCTCATTCCACTCAAACACTGCACTCCAAACCCACACGCAAATACACAAGACTCACTGTAGATATATACATCACACACACACACACACACACACCCCAGCAATTGAGATTCTGCACTGCTGCCGGAGTGATATTCCACAATCCGAGTGTGAATTTGCATGTGTGTGGTGTGAGTGTGCTGTGAGTGAGTGCGTGTGTGCGCTGTGAGTGTGTGTAATTAAAGGCAGTCCTAAGGCTAAGTGATACAAGTGTGAAGATTGCGGGAGAGATCGATCCAACGGAGCCTCCCAGTTTTGCACACTGACTGGAATTTGTTTTGGAGGGGCTGTGAAACGAAAGCAGGCGTGCAGGCGGCAAGCCCAGCGTGTGGAGTGGAGGGGGAGGAGGAGAGGAAGTGGGGGAGGAGAGGGAGGAAGGGAGCGGTGCGTTGAAAGGCCCGGCCTCGCAGCCCTGTCGTATTTCACAGTCTTCCTCTCTCTCTTGCTCTTGCATTCTCTACAGTGCTCACTGTCTGCTGTGCTGCGCTGCGCTGTGTGCGTGAGAGAGAGAGAGAGTGCGGGCGGCCCTAGGGAGCTGCTTGTGGCTTATCACACGCAGGCAGTTAGAAAAGCTTCCTGTCGGGGCCCGCTGAAGGAGGGAGGGAGCCAGGGAGAGAGGGAGGGAGGAAGCGAAGGAGGGAGAGAGAGAGAGAGAGGAAGCGAGGGAGAGACGGAGAGACGGAGGGAGGGGAGGAAAAAACCCTGAAGGCTAGAAAAACAAGATGCCGCTGGGTTTACGCTCAAACACAGCAGCCATGTCCAGCGGCGCCGAGCGGGGAACGAGGGGGGGGGGGCTCAGGGGTGGACAGGGCTAGCGGCGCTGAGCGGGGAACGAGGGGGGGGGGGGGCTCAGGGGTAGACAGGGCTAGCGGAGCTGAGCGGGGAACGAGGGGGGGGGGGGGCGCAGGGGTGGACAGGGCTAGCGGCGCTGAGCGGGGAACGAGGGGGGGGGGGGGGGCCTCAGGGGTGGACAGGGCTAGCGGCGCCGAGCGGGGAACGAGGGGGGGGGGGGGGAGGGCTCAGGGGCAGGCAGGGCTAGCGGCGCCGGGCGCGGAACGAGGAGGGGGGAGAGGGCTCAGGGGCAGACAGGGCTAGCGGCGCTGAGCGCGGAACGAGGGGGGGAGAGAGGGATCAGGGGTGGACAGGGCTAGCGGCACTGAGCGCGGAACGAGGGGGGGGGAGAGGGCTCAGGGGTGGACAGGGCTAGCGGCACTGAGCGCGGAACGAGGGGGGGGGAGAGGGCTCAGGGGTGGACAGGGCTAGCGGCGCTGAGCGGGGAACGAGGGGGGGAGAGAGGGATCAGGGGTGGACAGGGCTAGCGGTGCTGAGCGGGGAACGAGGGGGGGAGAGAGGGATCAGGGGTGGACAGGGCTAGCAGCGCCGAGCGGGGAACGAGGGGGGGAGAGAGGGCTCAGGGGTGGACAGGGCTAGCGGCGCTGAGCGGGGAACGAGGGGGGGAGAGAGGGATCAGGGGTGGACAGGGCTAGCGGTGCTGAGCGGGGAACGAGGGGGAGAGAGAGGGATCAGGGGTGGACAGGGCTAGCAGCGCCGAGCGGGGAACGAGGGGGGGGGAGAGGGCTAGCGGCGCCGAGCGGGGAACGAGGGGGGAGAGAGGGCTCAGGGGTGGACAGGGCTAGCGGCGCCGAGCGGGGAACGAGGGGGGGAGAGAGGGCTCAGGGGTGGACAGGGCTAGCGGTGCTGAGCGGGGAACGAGCGGGGGGAGAGGGCTCAGGGGTGGACAGGGCTAGCGATGCTGAGCGGGGAACGAGGGGGGGAGAGAGGGCTCAGGGGTGGACAGGGCTAGCGGCGCCGAGCGGGGAACAAGGGGGGGAGAGAGGGCTCAGGGGCGGACAGGGCTAGCGGAGGAGAAGAAGAACAAGGAAAGGGAGGTGGAGAGTGGACGCTACAGGATTAAATCTGCCCTCCTCCTCTCCTCTCGTATAAATCAAAGAGCTCCGTCTGGAGCGCATGCCTCACTGCCTCCAGTACACACACTACGGAGAGCACACACACACTCAAAACCCTGGCCACAGACGCTGGTCTACTAAAACCAACCCTACCTTTGATCTAGAGGGAAACCATTTCTCCCACCTTCAAACCGTTATATCTTCCCATTTCATAGAACACACTGCCAATTCCCTCCAACACCAACTCTATCTGTCCTGCTGTCCACCTCAAGTAAAAACCACATTGAGTTTGAGACCCTCTCTACCCCCAGCTCATCTCCCCGCGTCTCAAAAGGTTGTCTTTCTACTGCAGTCTCCTTTAAAACTACAATTTTTTGCACTGGAGAGTAAGAAGACGGGGATGAAGGGAGGAGGAAGGGAGGGAGAGGACGAGTCATGCGTTCCAAACAGCATTAATGGTTGGTTTCCTGCGAGCGGTGCCAGTCCTTTCAGGCAGTCCTGCTGGAACTAATCCACAGGCTCATTAATCTGGGGGGACAAATTAGTCATGGACGGCCTTAATCCCAATATTCCTAATATTCCCAGGGTTTAGACCAGGAAAGGGAGAAGATTAATTTTTATCCAAATTGTGGGTTTTTTTAGGGGCACTTTTTTAAAATATAGTTTTGGGTAACTGGGTTGGATGTGGTAGGAAAGGGTTAAGAGCTACTGGAGATTTGGAGAGAGAAGAGAGCAGAGATGTACTCCAGCAAGTCTGTGTGTGAGAGAGCAGAGATGTACTCCAGCAAGTCTGTGTGTGAGAGAGAGGAGCCGTACTCCAGCAAGTCTGTGTGTGAGAGAGAGGAGCCGTACTCCAGCAAGTCTGTGTGTGAGAGAGAGGAGCCGTACTCCAGCAAGTCTGGGTGTGAGAGAGAGGAGCCGTACTCCAGCAAGTCTGTGTGTGAGAGAGCAGAGCCGTACTCCAGCAAGTCTGTGTGTGAGAGAGCAGAGATGTACTCCAGCAAGTCTGTGTGGGAGAGAGCAGAGCCGTACTCCAGCAAGTCTGTGTGGGAGAGAGCAGAGCCGTACTCCAGCAAGTCTGTGTGGGAGAGAGCAGAGCCGTACTCCAGCAAGTCTGTGTGGGAGAGAGCAGAGCCGTACTCCAGCAAGTCTGTGTGTGAGAGAGCAGAGATGTACTCCAGCAAGTCTGTGTGGGAGAGAGCAGAGCCGTACTCCAGCAAGTCTGGGTGTGAGAGAGCAGAGATGTACTCCAGCAAGTCTGTGTGGGAGAGAGCAGAGCCGTACTCCAGCAAGTCTGTGTGGGAGAGAGCAGAGCCGTACTCCAGCAAGTCTGTGTGTGAGAGAGCAGAGATGTACTCCAGCAAGTCTGTGTGTGAGAGAGCAGAGCCGTACTCCAGCAAGTCTGTGTGGGAGAGAGCAGAGCCGTACTCCAGCAAGTCTGTGTGTGAGAGAGCAGAGCCGTACTCCAGCAAGTCTGTGTGGGAGAGAGCAGAGATGTACTCCAGCAAGTCTGTGTGTGAGAGAGCAGAGATGTACTCCAGCAAGTCTGTGTGGGAGAGAGCATAGATGTACTCCAGCAAGTCTGTGTGGGAGAGAGCAGAGCCGTACTCCAGCAAGTCTGTGTGTGAGAGAGCAGAGCCGTACTCCAGCAAGTCTGGGTGTGAGAGAGAGGAGCCGTACTCCAGCAAGTCTGTGTGTGAGAGAGCAGAGCCGTACTCCAGCAAGTCTGGGTGTGAGAGAGAGGAGCCGTACTCCAGCAAGTCTGTGTGTGAGAGAGCAGAGCCGTACTCCAGCAAGTCTGTGTGGGAGAGAGCAGAGATGTACTCCAGCAAGTCTGTGTGGGAGAGAGCAGAGATGTACTCCAGCAAGTCTGTGTGGGAGAGAGCAGAGACGTACTCCAGCAAGTCTGTGTGTGAGAGAGCAGAGCCGTACTCCAGCAAGTCTGTGTGTGAGAGAGCAGAGATGTACTCCAGCAAGTCTGTGTGGGAGAGAGCAGAGATGTACTCCAGCAAGTCTGTGTGTGAGAGAGCAGAGATGTACTCCAGCAAGTCTGTGTGTGAGAGAGCAGAGATGTACTCCAGCAAGTCTGTGTGTGAGAGAGCAGAGCCGTACTCCAGCAAGTCTGTGTGTGAGAGAGCAGAGATGTACTCCAGCAAGTCTGTGTGTGAGAGAGCAGAATGAGTGTATGCGGGAAAGCAGTGTGTGTTTCTGAGAGAGAGAGGGAAAGCAGTGTGTATGCTAGCTAGGCGACTGCTCTGTGGCTGGTGGAGGGCTCTCACATGGCCTCTCGTCTCTTAGACAGGTGAAGGGAGAGAGAACTAGCAGACGTAAACTCAACGAGATGGAGAGAATGAACGAAAAACTACCCAGGGAGAGAGACAGAAGAACAAACCAACACACTAGCACCCCGTACAGCCCTTCAAACCAACACACTAGCACCCCGTACAGCCCTTCAAACCAACACACTAGCACCCCGTACAGCCCTTCAAACCAACACACTAGCACCCCGTACAGCCCTTCAAATCAACACACTAGCACCCCACACAGCCCTTCAAACCAACACACTAGCACCCCGTACAGCCCTTCAAACCAACACACTAGCACCCCGTACAGCCCTTCAAACCAACACACTAGCACCCCGTACAGCCCTTCAAACCAACACACTAGCACCCCGTACAGCCCTTCAAACCAACACACTAGCACCCTGTACAGCCCTTCAAATCAACACACTAGCACCCCGTACAACCCTTCAAACCAACACACTAGCACCCCGTACAGCCCTTCAAACCAACACACTAGCACCCCGTACAGCCCTTCAAACCAACACACTAGCACCCCGTACAGCCCTTCAAACCAACACACTAGCACCCCGTACAACCCTTCAAACCAACACACTAGCACCCCGTACAGCCCTTCAAACCAACACACTAGCACCCCGTACAGCCCTTCAAACCAACACACTAGCACCCCGTACAGCCCTTCAAACCAACACACTAGCACCCCGTACAGCCCTTCAAACCAACACACTAGCACCCCGTACAGCCCTTCAAACCAACACACTAGCACCCCGTACAGCCCTTCAAACCAACACACTAGCACCCCGTACAGCCCTTCAAACCAACACACTAGCACCCCGTACAGCCCTTCAAACCAACACACTAGCACCCCGTACAGCCCTTCAAACCAACACACTAGCACCCCGTACAGCCCTTCAAACCAACACACTAGCACCCCGTACAGCCCTTCAAACCAACACACTAGCACCCCGTACAGCCCTTCAAACCAACACACTAGCACCCCGTACAACCCTTCAAACCAACACACTAGCACCCCGTACAGCCCTTCAAACCAACACACTAGCACCCCGTACAGCCCTTCAAACCAACACACTAGCACCCCGTACAGCCCTTCAAACCAACACACTAGCACCCCGTACAGCCCTTCAAACCAACACACTAGCACCCCGTACAGCCCTTCAAACCAACACACTAGCACCCCGTACAGCCCTTCAAACCAACACACTAGCACCCCACACAGCCCTTCAAACCAACACACTAGCACCCCGTACAGCCCTTCAAACCAACACACTAGCACCCCGCACAGCCCTTCAAACCAACACACTAGCACCCCATACACCCCTTCAAACCAACACACTAGCACCCCGTACAGCCCTTCAAACCAACACACTAGAACCCCGTACAGCCCTTCAAACCAACACACTAGCACCCCGTACAGCCCTTCAAACCAACACACTAGCACCCCGTACAGCCCTTCAAACCAACACACTAGCACCCCGTACAGCCCTTCAAACCAACACACTAGCACCCCGTACAGCCCTTCAAACCAACACACTAGCACCCCGTACAGCCCTTCAAACCAACACACTAGCACCCCGTACAGCCCTTCAAACCAACACACTAGCACCCCGTACAGCCCATCAAACCAACACACTAGCACCCCGTACAACCCTTCAAACCAACACACTAGCACCCCGTACAGCCCTTCAAACCAACACA
This sequence comes from Salvelinus fontinalis, assembly GCF_029448725.1. Lineage (NCBI taxonomy): Eukaryota > Metazoa > Chordata > Actinopteri > Salmoniformes > Salmonidae > Salvelinus > Salvelinus fontinalis. The sequence goes on from NC_074671.1 coordinate 60,211,950, forward strand.
CTAGCACCCCGTACAGCCCTTCAAACCAACACACTAGCACCCCGTACAGCCCTTCAAACCAACACACTAGCACCCCGTACAGCCCTTCAAACCAACACACTAGCACCCCGTACAGCCCTTCAAACCAACACACTAGCACCCCGTACAGCCCTTCAAACCAACACACTAGCACCCCGTACAGCCCTTTAAACCAACACACTAGCACCCCGTACAGCCCTTCAAACCAACACACTAGCACCCCGTACAGCCCTTCAAACCAACCAACTAGCACCCCGTACAGCCCTTCAAACCAACACACTAGCACCCCACACAGCCCTTCAAACCAACACACTAGCACCCCGTACAACCCTTCAAACCAACACACTAGCACCCCACACAGCCCTTCAAACCAACACACTAGCACCCCGTACAACCCTTCAAACCAACACACTAGCACCCCGTACAGCCCTTCAAACCAACCCACTAGCACCCCGTACAGCCCTTCAAACCAACACACTAGCACCCCGTACAACCCTTCAAACCAACACACTAGCACCCCGTACAGCCCTTCAAACCAACACACTAGCACCCCGTACAGCCCTTCAAACCAACACACTAGCACCCCGTACAGCCCTTCAAACCAACACCCTAGCACCCCGTACAGCCCTTCAAACCAACACCCTAGCACCCCGTACAGCCCTTCAAACCAACACACTAGCACCCCGTACAGCCCTTCAAACCAACACACTAGCACCCCGTACAGCCCTTCAAACCAACACACTAGCACCCCGTACAGCCCTTCAAACCAACACACTAGCACCCCGCACAGCCCTTCAAACCAACTCACTAGCACCCCGTACAGCCCTTCAAACCAACACACTAGCACCCCACACAGCCCTTCAAACCAACACACTAGCACCCCGTACAGCCCTTCAAACCAACACACTAGCACCCCGTACAGCCCTTCAAACCAACACACTAGCACCCCGTACAGCCCTTCAAACCAACACACTAGCACCCCGTACAGCCCTTCAAACCAACACACTAGCACCCCGTACAGCCCTTCAAACCAACAAACTAGCACCCCGTACAGCCCATCAAACCAACACACTAGCACCCCGTACAGCCCTTCAAACCAACACACTAGCATCCCGTACAGCCCTTCAAACCAACACACTAGCACCCCGCACAGCCCTTCAAACCAACTCACTAGCACCCCGTACAGCCCTTCAAACCAACACACTAGCACCCCGTACAGCCCTTCAAACCAACACACTAGCACCCCGTACAGCCCTTCAAACCAACACACTAGCACCCTGTACAGCCCTTCAAACCAACACACTAGCATCCCGTACAGCCCTTCAAACCAACACACTAGAACCCCGTACAGCCCTTCAAACCAACACACTAGCACCCTGTACAGCCCTTCAAACCAACACACTAGCATCCCGTACAGCCCTTCAAACCAACACACTAGCACCCCGTACAGCCCTTCAAACCAACACACTAGCACCCCGTACAGCCCTTCAAACCAACACACTAGCACCCCGTACAGCCCTTCAAACCAACACACTAGCATCCCCGTACAGCCCTTCAAACCAACACACTAGCATCCCCGTACAGCCCTTCCACACATGTTATTAAATCATCTTACCTCGTATCCTAGGCGGGAAGCCCTCTGGAGCAGGGTCTCTCCTGCGTTCTTGTTGACGATGAGCCTGCGGGCCTCGGGAGGCATGGGTCGGCTGGTAGGGGTAGAGGTGGGCAGCGGGGGGTTGGAGGGGGTTGGCGTGCGGTCCTGGGTCTCTGTAGGGCTGGGCAGAGGGCTGAGCTGGGGGGGCGGTGTGAGAGGGGGGGCAGGGGAGGAGTAATCCGACAGGGATGAAGACCTCCTCCGCTTCTCGCTGCATCGCTTTTCCTTGACCTGCGGTGTGTGATGGAGGGAGGGAGAGAGAGGGAGAACGGAATAAGAGTCTGCATGTCAGATCTTCCACAGAAATCTTCCACACACACATCCTGAGATAACGTTATCGTCTTTCCTGTGGGCGTGTGTGTGTGTGTGTGTGTGTGTGGCTCGACAAGACGCTGCCCTACAGGCTCGTCCCATACTGACACATGGCCGTGGAGTGGGGGAACAGAACAGAGGAGGAGAGGAGAGAAAGAGTCTGAAAGAGGAACACGATACTGAGGTTATCAGAGCGCGGTCCCTCTTTCAGACTCCCCTTCCCTCTATTTTTACAGTCTGAGCTGCTCTCCTCCATCCCTCCCTCTCTCAGTCCCTCTCTGCCGAGGTTCTCCTTTATGCCGTCCTCCACTTCCTTTCTCCTCCATCCCTCCCTCTCTCAGTCCCTCTCTGCCGAGGTTATCCTTTATGCCGTCCTCCACTTCCTTTCTCCTCCATCCCTCCCTCTCTCAGTCCCTCTCTGCCGAGGTTATCCTTTATGCCGTCCTCCACTTCCTTTCTTCTCTCTCCCTCCTTTTTTCCTACTCATTCTTTCTGTCCCTCTATGGAGATTAGGGTCGCTAGTCTAGTCTAGGGTGAAGTGATAATTATTCTCGACCACAGGTTGTGTGTGTGTGTGCACTGCGGGCCCTACACACACACACGTGGTGGCTGCGCGGTGGCGGGGCTAATAAATGTCAGCGCTTCTCCAGGGGCCCTGGCCGTGGCCTCGCAAAGTCATTTATAACCATGAGCACTGGCTTGTCACAGAGAGATGGGGGGGCGAGAGCGTGACTTGACTGCCCACCGCCAGAAATGCCCCAGGAAACACACGCGCACCCAATTGTTACTCCAAAATGTAAAGCTCCTAACAAAAAGCTGATTTTCCTCATACGCTACCTTTGTAACACTGTTATAAGTTAGGCAAAGCCATTATTGCAACACACTGCGGTTACAAATTCTACTCATATATTTTCAACACTGCAGTTACAAATTCTACTCATATATCTTCAACAACACTGCAGTTACAAATTCTACTAATATATCTTCAATACTGCAGTTACAAATTCTACTAATATATCTTCAACACTGCAGTTACAAATTCTACTAATATATCTTCAACACTGCAGTTACAAATTCTACGCATATATCTTCAACAACACTGCAGTTACAAATTCTACTCATATCTTCAACAACACTGCAGTTACAAATTCTACTCATAAATTTTCAACACACATTCCTGATGGTTGGCCATCCAGTTAGCATCAATAGTTGATGGTTGGCCATCCAGTTAACATCAATAGTTGATGGTTGGCCATCCAGTTAACATCAATAGTTGATTGTTGGTTATCTAGTTAGCATCAATAATTGATGGTTGGTTATCCAGTTAGCATCAATAGTTGATGGTTGGCCATCCAGTTAACATAAATAGTTGATTATCCAGTTAACATCAATAGTTGATGGTTGGCCATCCAGTTAATATCAATAGTTGATGGTTGGCCATCCAGTTAACATCAATAGTTGATGGATGGTTATCCAGTTAACATCAATAGTTGGTTATCCAGTTAATATCAATAGTTGATGGTTGGTTATCCAGTTAACATCAATAGTTGATGGTTGGCCATCCAGTTAACATCAATATTTGATGGTTGGCCATCCAGTTAATATCAATAGTTGATGGTTGGTTATCCAGTTAACATCAATAGTTGATGGTTGGTTATCCAGTTAACATCAATAGTTGATGGTTGGCCATCCAGTTAATATTAATAGTTGGTTATCCAGTTAATATCAATAGTTGGTTATCCAGTTAATATTAATAGTTGGTTATCCAGTTAATATTAATAGTTGATGGTTGGTTATCCAGTTAATATCAATAGTTGGTTATCCAGTTAATATCAATAGTTGGTTATCCAGTTAATATTAATAGTTGATGGTTGGTTATCCAGTTAATATTAATAGTTGATGGTTGGTTATCCAGTTAATATCAATAGTTGATCGTTGGTTATCCAGTTAATATTAATAGTTGATGGTTGGTTATCCAGTTAATATCAATAGTTGGTGGTTGGTTATCCAGTTAATATCAATAGTTGATGGTTGGTTATCCAGTTAATATCAATAGTTGATGGTTGGTTATCCAGTTAATATCAATAGTTGATGGATGGTTATCCAGTTAACATCAATAGTTGGTTATCCAGTTAATATCAATAGTTGGTGGTTGGTTATCCAGTTAATATCAATAGTTGATGGTTGGTTATCCAGTTAACATCAATAGTTGGTTATCCAGTTAATATCAATAGTTGGTGGTTGGTTATCCAGTTAACATCAATAGTTGATGGTTGGTTATCCAGTTAACATCAATAGTTGATGGTTGGTTATCCAGTTAACCTCTTGGAACTATAGGGGGTGCTGTTCCGCATTAGCATATTTGTGTCTCCAAATTAAACTGCCTCGTGCTAAATTCTTGATCGTACAATATGCATATTATTGTTATTATTGGATAGAAAACACCTTCTAGTTTCTATAGAAGTTGAAATTTTGTCTCTGAGTTGTACAGAACAATTTCTACAGCACTTTTCATGACAGGGTTCAGATTTCAATTTTTTTTACCTCTGATCTGGGGTCTGTTTTTAAGGCGACAGTGAATGCTATGAAGAAACCGACACTGCCTACGTCTTCCTCTGGGTGTCTGTACGTCATCACGCTTTCAATGGAATCGATGGGATATTCACAGCCAGTATAAAAGACCAAAATGTATAGAGACCGCCCTTTCTCGTCGTGCGCCTGAAGCGTGAAGGGCATCGGACCTGCCTCGTTCCAAATCGTTTTCTAACCAGCAATATTTCTCCGGTCATGTTTTCACTCGTTTTAGGTGTTAAAAACATCAAAATGTAGTTAATTTGAACCGTTTTATAGCAATTTATATCCGTTTAGTGCGATTTTAGAGGAATTTATTTGTTGTGCACTCTGAAACTTTGGACACGTTTTGGGGTGTCGGTCGTTGGTGGTGGACATTTCGAAGGACAGAGGACATCTATCGACCAAAAGACGTTTATAACATAGAAAGGATACATTGCCCAAGAATCTGATGGAAGAACACCTCAAAGTAAGCAATATTTAATATGATAAATCGTGTTTCTGTCGAAATATTTTAAACGCACATTTCGCCATTTTGTTTGGTATAGCTTCACTTGGCGAACCCTGTATTGAAAAGTAAGGATAATTTTAAAAATGTAAATCAGCGGTTGCATTAAGAACTAATTTGTCTTTCGATTCCTGTAAACCCTGTATTTTTTAGTCAAGTATATGATTAGCTATTAATTAAACCAGATCACTCTGAAAGATGGCGACCGACATTTTCAGGCTTGTTTTGCTACTATTTTCATTGTGTAACCACGGTTTTGTATGGCTAAATATGCACCTTTTCGAACAAACTGTATATGTATATTGTAAAATGATGTTACAGGAGTGTCATCGGAAGAATTCTGAGAAGGTTAGTGAAAAAATTAATATCTTTTGGCGATGTTGACTTTTATCGCTCACTTTGGCTAGAATCAATGCTGGGCTGCTATGTGCTATGTGCTACGCTAATATAACGATTTATTGTGTTTTCGCTGTAAGACACTTAGAAAATCTGAAATATTGTCTGTATTCACAGGATCTGTGTCTTTCGATTCGTGTATGCTGTGTATTTTTACGAAATGTTTGATGATTAGTAGTTAGGTAAACACGTTGCTCATTGTAATTATTCTAGTCCATTTGTGACGGTGGGTGCAATTGTAACCTATGGCAGCTACCTGAAATATGCACTTTTTTCTAACAAAACCTATCCCATACCATAAATATGTTATCAGACTGTCATCTAATGAGTTTTTTTGTTGGTTAGGGGCTATAAATATCTTAGTTTAGCCGAATTGGTGATGGCTACTGGTGTTGGTGGACAAATAAAAGATGGTGGATTATGCTAATGTGTTTTTAGGTAATAGATGTACATCTTTACATATTGTGTCTTCCCTGTAAAACATTTTAAAAATCGGAAATGGTGGCTTTATTCACAAGATCTGTATCTTTCATCTGGTGTCTTGGACTTGTGATTTAATGATATTTAGATGCTACTATCTACTTGTGAAGCTATGCTAGCTATGCTAAACAGTGTGTGGGGGGTGGGGGGTGCTCCCGGATCCGGGTTTCTGAGGCAGTAGAAGTTAATATCAATAGTTGATGGTTGGTTATCCAGTTAATATCAATAGTTGATGGATGGTTATCCAGTTAATATCAATAGTTGATGGTTGGTTATCCAGTTAATATCAATAGTTGATGGATGGTTATCCAGTTAATATCAATAGTTGATGGATGGTTATCCAGTTAATATCAATAGTTGATGGATGGTTATCCAGTTAATATCAATAGTTGATGGATGGTTATCCAGTTAATATTAATAGTTGGTTATCCAGTTAATATCAATAGTTGGTTATCCAGTTAATATCAATAGTTGGTTATCCAGTTAATATCAATAGTTGGTTATCCAGTTAATATCAATAGTTGGTTATCCAGTTAATATCAATAGTTGATTATCCAGTTAATATCAATAGTTGGTTATCCAGTTAATATCAATAGTTGGTTATCCAGTTAATATCAATAGTTGATTATCCAGTTAATATCAATAGTTGATTATCCAGTTAATATCAATAGTTGATGGATGGTTATCCAGTTAATATCAATAGTTGGTTATCCAGTTAATATCAATAGTTGATTATCCAGTTAATATCAATAGTTGATTATCCAGTTAATATCAATAGTTGATTATCCAGTTAATATCAATAGTTGGTTATCCAGTTAATATCAATAGTTGATTATCCAGTTAATATCAATAGTTGGTTATCCAGTTAATATCAATAGTTGGTTATCCAGTTAATATCAATAGTTGATTATCCAGTTAATATCAATAGTTGGTTATCCAGTTAATATCAATAGTTGATGGTTGGTTATCCAGTTAATATCAATAGTTGGTTATCCAGTTAATATCAATAGTTGGTTATCCAGTTAATATCAATAGTTGGTTATCCAGTTAATATCAATAGTTGATTATCCAGTTAATATCAATAGTTGATGGATGGTTATCCAGTTAATATCAATAGTTGATGGATGGTTATCCAGTTAATATCAATAGTTGATGGATGGTTATCCAGTTAATATCAATAGTTGGTTATCCAGTTAATATCAATAGTTGATTATCCAGTTAACATCAATAGTTGATTATCCAGTTAACATCAATAGTTGATTATCCAGTTAACATCAATAGTTGATTATCCAGTTAACATCAATAGTTGATGGATGGTTATCTAGTTAATATCAATAGTTGATTATCCAGTTAACATCAATAGTTGATGGATGGTTATCCAGTTAATATCAATAGTTGATTATCCAGTTAACATCAATAGTTGATGGATGGTTATCTAGTTAATATCAATAGTTGATTATCCAGTTAACATCAATAGTTGATGGATGGTTATCCAGTTAATATCAATAGTTGATTATCCAGTTAACATCAATAGTTGATGGATGGTTATCCAGTTAATATCAATAGTTGATTATCCAGTTAACATCAATAGTTGATTATCCAGTTAATATCAATAGTTGATTATCCAGTTAATATCAATAGTTGATTATCCAGTTAATATCAATAGTTGATTATCCAGTTAATATCAATAGTTGATTATCCAGTTAATATCAATAGTTGATGGATGGTTATCCAGTTAATATCAATAGTTGATGGTTGGTTATCCAGTTAATATCAATAGTTGATGGTTGGTTATCCAGTTAATATCAATAGTTGATGGTTGGTTATCCAGTTAATATCAATAGTTGATTATCCAGTTAACATCAATAGTTGATGGTTGGTTATCCAGTTAACATCAATAGTTGATGGTTGGTTATCCAGTTAATATCAATAGTTGATGGTTGGTTATCCAGTTAATATCAATAGTTGATTATCCAGTTAATATCAATAGTTGATGGTTGGTTATCCAGTTAATATCAATAGTTGATGGTTGGTTATCCAGTTAATATCAATAGTTGATGGTTGGTTATCCAGTTAATATCAATAGTTGATTATCCAGTTAACATCAATAGTTAATGATTGCTCCATCTAGATTGTTATCCCTGATTGTGACAACGTTTTATGTAAATATTACATCCATGTATGAGATTATAAAATGCTATATTTTAAATGGGATCTGAAAACCCCTCCATATTTAGACACATTCTGATTTGACACATTCTGAAGACACGTTAAATGAACGTGACGCTTCTAAAAGGAAAGTAACATGAAAGACGTTATGATGCTTTACGATATAGATCTGCACATTGTGTGTGTGTGTGTGTTTGGACACGTCTGTCAGCGACGGCGCTCGCAGCAGCCAGCGAATGGCAAACAGGATACAGCCACCGCGTCTGCCCTGGAGAGATCTCTCTCTCTGTGTGTGTGTGTGTGTGTGTGTGTGTGTGTGTGTGAATACCGCAGCAGGCGGAAGAAGGAAGGAGGAGGAGAAAGAGAGGAAAGGGAGCAGAGAGGCTCGGGAGGAGGGCTGTGTGTGTGTGTGTGTGTGTGTGTGTGTGCGCGCGTGTACGTGGTGTGATTCTGCAGGTGCCGTGCTGACAGCTGCTGCGCTGGGTAATTCCTCAGGGCTGGACGGACACGCCAGCACACACACACACACACACACACACACACACACACACACACACACACACACACACACACACACACACACACACACACACACACACACACACACACACACACAAATAACTCACACAGCACAACTCCTGCAGTATACTCAGTATTGTGATGTGATCTACATAGCCAGAGACAAGGCTCTCACAGACATGACACACCAGCCGAGGCCCATTCCTGCTCCCTGGGGTTGCTGTGTTTTGTGGAGAATGTGCTTCCATCACACAGTCCAGACCTCTAGAGCACTCACCCTCCGCCCTCTTTCCCTTCCTCCCTCACTCCTTCCCTCCCTACTCCTCTTCCAGTCTGGGGCGGATAGTGCTCAGAGCAGGGGGAGGTCACAGCAGCGACACACAAACACACACTCGCGGTGACCCCAAGCACACCTCCCTCTGAGCTTTCCCAGTGAGCTCCAATAAGCTCCATAATTGTAATAATCAACATGGTTGTGATTTGAAGCATATTTAAGGACCTCTGCCCAGGGGGGGTTTCAGCCAATGGGAACACACAGTGGAACACAGAGGACTCGATCTCTCACACACTGGGAGAGAGGATAACAAAAAAACAGAGAGAGAGAATGTTTCTGCAAGAGTGTGTGTACTCACCTTATTCTCCCTCTCATCCCTCAGTTCTTCATTCCCCGGCCCCGGCCTCTCTCTCTCCCTCTCTTCCCTCAGTTCTTCATTCCCCGGCCCCAGCCTCTCTCTCTCCCTCTCTTCCCTCAGTTCTTCATTCCCCGGCCCCGGCCTCTCTCTCTCCCTCTCATCCCTCAGTTCTTCATTCCCCGGCCCCAGCCCCTCTCTCTCCCTCTCCCTCTGGCTGGTGTGTTTAGTCTTGCACTGCCGCTTGCCCTTGGGCTTGTCCTGGTCGCCGTGCCGACGGAGTCTGGGGGCCACCAGGTCCCCCGTTGGGTTGGGGTCATGGTCGGGGTGAGGGCCGGTGTGGGGGGGTCCCAGTCCCAAAGCGCTGGTCCTGCGGTGTTCTTTTAGCCTCTGTCTCTTGTCTGACAGCCGTGGAGGGCTGGGGGTGAGGGTGATGTGGGGGTGTGCAGGGGCCAGGGAGTGAAAGGGGGTGAGGGCAGGGGTGGTGGTCTGCAGGGGTGGTTTTCTGACAGGGGTGTTGGACGGGGTCCGGGAGAGGCGGTCCCGATGCGCTGGGGTCAGAGGAACAGACGGCAGCACCACTAGACAGAGGGAGGGATGGGAGAGGTTAGCTGATCAAGTCCCGGCAAACAGAACCATTTCCCACAGAGCAAATACAACCAGCTAAATTACACTACAAATACTACTTATCCCCTGGCACTACTGGGGTGGAGGCTTTTGTTCCAGCCCAGCACCAACACACCTGGTGGACCTGATAAAGATAGAATGGAATATTGTTGGTTTCAAGGCCATGTGCAACAGCCAACACCAAGTGTCTCTCTTTACTAGGGTGAAACCAAAACAAGCATGTAGAGGACTTTCCTCCCAGGTCTCGTTAGGGAACGTGATGACACAGAGAGGTCTGGGACTGAACGCTACAGTGACCTTCTCACGAAGACCTCCGTGGTATCTGGGGATTCTGATCTAGAGGAGGGGGGTTATGGGATACAGGAGGGATATATGAAATATGACAGATAGACGGGGAAAACAGAGAGAGGTGAGAGAGATTGGGTGGGCAAGAGATGGAGAGTGATTGCAAAAGGGCAGCAAGCCTGCGAGACAAAGAGCGCGCGCGAGAGAGAGCGAGCGAGCGGGGGAGGGAGAACGAGCAGAACAAAGAGAGCGAGAGGGAGTGCAGGAGAGAGCGAGAGGGAGTGCAGGAGAGAGCGAGAGAAAACACGAGGGAGTGGGGGGGCGCGAGAGGAGGGTGTGTGTCAGCTGTTTTCCATTGCGTGCACCAACAGCGGCATGAAACATACGGAACGACAGACCCTGGGTGCAGCTGCAATACACTGCGATACACACACTCATTTGCACGCACACACACGTGGTGAAGAGAAAGAGAGGCGGTTCCAGAGAGCCAGTGGGGAGGTTTAACTCGTCCATCTGGTAAATGATTTATCGTGCTGGGCGGGAGGCTCGCTGCAAATGGCCTTCCTCCTTTCTCCTCCTCCTCCTCTGAGGAGGATATCCAGAGGGGAGAGGCCAATCCACCACACACACGCACTCGTTCTCACACTTACCTGGTCACACACCACAGCTCTTTTCTAGTAAATAGAGAAGGGGCTAAATGGAGGAGGGGCTATATGGTGTGAGGGAAAAAATGACACTTTCTATATTGTGTGCGTGTCTCAAGAACTCTATGGACAGACTGGGTACCATGACAACAATAGGCACATGTTCTGCTTACCACCAAACAATTCCTATCTGCAGAGAACACACACACACAAGTGTGTTTGTACATGTGTGTGTGTGTGTCAACCTGTCTCGCAGTATGCAGGGTGATGACTATTATCCCCTAGCTACCTCTGACCCCCCCTCCCTCCCAGCACAGGGAACAGTCCCCAGAGAGGTGTAGCGCACCAAAGCATGTGTGGTGTGTAAACCGCTTCCCTTCTCCAATAAGGTGTAATTAATACCCTGTACTGTTGTGTTTCCTGCTTAAAGGACCCACTTTAAACATCATGTCAACCCTCATCCTATTCAAACCCTTTTACACCACTAAAGGTTTAACAGGGCTCTTATCTGCCTGGGGTGCAGCTGCACATCTTCAGATTAGTCAACGCACCCTGACAAACCCTGGGACAGCGTGGAGGAGCATTGAACACACCTCTAAACACCCTGACAAACCCTGGGACAACGTGGAGGAGCGTTGAACACACCTCTAAACACCCTGACAAACCCTGGGACAACGTGGAGGAGTGTTGAACACACCTCTAAACACCCTGACAAACCCTGGGACAACGTGGAGGAGCGTTGAACACACCTCTAAACACCCTGACAAACCCTGGGACAACGTGTCTAGTCACTTACACAGAGGATGTGTGTGTGTGTGTCTGACTGAGGGGTGTGTTGTAGCACAGGGGATGCGAAGAAGTGTGTGTGTCTGTTGCAAAGCGGATATCTATTTGTGGACCGTTGAGTGTGTGTGTGTGTGTGTGTAGGTTCGTTAAACCATTAGAATGCAACATGGCTGAAAAGTGATTCAGAGAAGAGCAGTTTGACTGACACACACCTCTGCATGTTCCATACGTCAGAGCCGTGAGCACTCACACAGCTACACTCTTTACTGAAGACAAGGAAGAAGGATACTGTCACGATCGTGTGGCGGATTGATGGACCAAAACGCAGCTTTTGGAAAGTAAGCCATCTTCTTTTATTTTAAAAGATGACAAAAAATAAACACGAAACACTTTAACAAAACGAACAAAACAACAGTGAAGCTACAAACGTTGTGCACATACATACAGGCTACAAACGTTCTACATAGACAATTACCCACAACCAATGAGAGCCTATGGCTACCCTAAATAAGGCTCCCAATCAGAGACAACCGAAATCAGCTGTCTCTAATTGGGAACTCATTCAGGTAACCATAGACTCTCCTAGACAACTAAACATACATAGACAACACTAGAAACATGTACTCCACACAAACCCATATACTATACAACAACCCCTTTACCATAAACAACACCCAAAACCAACAAAACAAAAACATTCCCCATGTCACACCCTGACCTAACTAAAATAATAAAGAAAACAAAGAATACTAAGGCCAGGGCGTGACATAACCCCCCCCTTGAGGCGCGAACTCCGGGCGCACCATACACAGTCTAGGGGAGGGTCTGGGTGGGCTTCCATCCACGGTGGCGGCTCCGGCTCTGGTCGCGGTCCCCACGTCACCACAGTACCTAACCACCTCCTAGGCTTCCTCCAAACGACCCCCCTCCACATTAACCCCATTGCATGAAGGGGCAGTTCCGGACTGAGGGGCAGTACCAGGGTAAGGGGCAGTACCAGGGTCAGGGGCAGTACCAGGGTCAGGGGCAGTACCAGGGTCAGGGGCAGCACCAGGGTCAGGGGCAGCACCAGGGTCAGGGGCAGCACCAGGGTAAGGGGCAGCTCCGGACTGAGGAATGGCAGCTCCGGACTGAGGAATGGCAGCTCCGGACTGAGGAATGGCAGCTCCGGACTGAGGAATGGCAGCTCCGGACTGAGGGACTGCAGCTCCGGACTGAGGGACTGCAGCTCCGGACTGAGGGACGGCCCATGGCTGGCTGACAGATCTGGCTGCTCATGGCTGGCTGACGGATCTGGCTGCTCATGGCTGGCTGACGGATCTGGCTGCTCATGGCTGGCTGACGGATCTGGCTGCTCATGGCTGGCTGACGGATCTGGCTGCTCATGGCTGGCTGACGGATCTGGCTGCTCATGGCTGGCTGACGGATCTGGCTGCTCATGGCTAGCTGACGGATCTGGCTGCTCATGGCTAGCTGACGGATCTGGCTGCTCATGGCTAGCTGACGGATCTGGCTGCTCATGGCTAGCTGACGGATCTGGCTGCTCATGGCTAGCTGACGGATCTGGCTGCTCATGGCTAGCTGACGGATCTGGCTGCTCATGGCTAGCTGACGGATCTGGCTGCTCATGGCTAGCTGACGGATCTGGCTGCTCATGGCTAGCTGACTGATCTGGCAGATCCTGTCTGATTGGCGGCTCTGGCAGATCCTGTCTGGTTGGCGGCTCTGGCAGATCCTGTCTGACGGACGGCTCTAGCGGCTCCTGTCTGGCTGGCGGCTCTAGCGGCTCCTGTCTGGCTGGCGGCTCAGTTGGCTCATGGCAGACGGGCGGCTTTGCAGGCTCATGGCAGACGGGCGGCTTTGCAGGCTCATTGCAGACGGATGGCTCAGATGGCGCTGGGGAGACGGATGGCTCAGATGGCGCTGGGGAGACGGATGGCTCAGATGGCGCTTGGCAGACGGGCAGTTCAGTCATCGCTGTGCAGACGGCAGACTCCTGCCGGCTGAGGCGCACTGTAGGCCTGGTGCGTGGTGCCGGGACTGGTGGCACCGGGCTGGGGACACGCATCTCAGGGCTAGTGCGGGGAGCAGCAACAGGACGCACAGGACTCTGGGGACACACAGGAGGCTTGGTGCGTGGTTTAGACACTGGTGGTAAAGGGCTGGAGACACGCACCATATAGCTAGTGCGTGGAGGAGGCACTGGTGGTACTGGGTTGGGGCGGGGAGGTGGCGCCGGAAATACCGGACCGTGCAGGCGTACTGGCTCCCTTGAACGCCGAGCCTGCCCAACCTTACTTGGTTCTATGCTCCCCGTCGCCTGACCAGTGCGGGGAGGTGGAATAACCCGCACCGGCCTATGTAGGCGAACCGGGGACACCATGCGTAAGGCTGGTGCCATGTACGCCGGCCCGAGGAGACGCACTGGTGACCAGATGCGTTGGGCCGGCTTCATGACATACGGCTCAACGCTCAGTCTAGCCCGGCCGATACGTGGAGCTGAAATGTACCGAACCGGGCTATGCACGCGTACAGGAGACACCGTGCGCTCTACTGCGTAACACGGTGTCTGCCCGTACTCTCGCTCTCCACGGTAAGTACAGGGAGTAGGCGCAGGTTTCCTACCTGACTTCGCCACACTCCCTTTAAGGCCCCCCCCAAGAAATTTTTGGGTTGTACTCACGGGCTTCCAGCCTTGTCTCCGTGCTGCCTCCTCATATCGCCTCCTCTCGGCTTTAGCTGCCTCCAGCTCTTCACGAGGAAGGCGATATTCTCCCGGTTGAGCCCACGGCCCCTTACCATCCAGTATCTCCTCCCATGTCCATGAATCCTGTGTAGGTAGATCCTGTTGCCGCTTTCCATGCCGCTTGGTCCTATGGTGGGTAATTCTGTCACGATCGTGTGGCGGATTGATGGACCAAAACGCAGCTTTTGGAAAGTAAGCCATCTTCTTTTATTTTAAAAGATGACAAAAAATAAACACGAAACACTTTAACAAAACGAACAAAACAACAGTGAAGCTACAAACGTTGTGCACATACATACAGGCTACAAACGTTCTACATAGACAATTACCCACAACCAATGAGAGCCTATGGCTACCCTAAATAAGGCTCCCAATCAGAGACAACCGAAATCAGCTGTCTCTAATTGGGAACTCATTCAGGTAACCATAGACTCTCCTAGACAACTAAACATACATAGACAACACTAGAAACATGTACTCCACACAAACCCATATACTATACAACAACCCCTTTACCATAAACAACACCCAAAACCAACAAAACAAAAACATTCCCCATGTCACACCCTGACCTAACTAAAATAATAAAGAAAACAAAGAATACTAAGGCCAGGGCGTGACAGATACGATATCAAGGAGAGAGATAGGAGAAAGAGAGAGGCGAGAAGGAATGAACAGGTGACTAGCAGAAATAAATCAGAGATGCTAAATTGGAGACGCTGAGATGAGAAAGTGAGAGACAGAGGGGGAGAAAATACTTTGGCTGGCAGAGAGAGAAAACCCCCCAGAAAAAAGCAGAGAGAGAACTGCTGGTTGAACTACCAGTGTTATTAACGGTGGAATCTCACGCCTCATTATGCCCAGGCACGAGTTGCCACGGCGATATCGTTTAAGTGCCAGAGAGAGGTAGTGGGAGAGAGAGAGAGAGAACGTTGTGTGAGAGAGAGCAAGAGAGTCAGACAGACAGAAATCTCGAGAGGAGAGAGGTACAAGCCGTCTGTCACCCAGACAACCACTAACATGTCCCCAAAACGACTGCTCCTGCCTTCGTTTCCACACCAACATCTTGTGTTTCACGTTCACTGCTCAGCCAACTTCCCTGAACTCTGTTCTCTCTGTAACCCCAAAGGGAACATACAACACGTAGCCTACGCTAGCTAGCTGGCGACAGGCCAATCTTCAAGGTCGTTTGGCCAAGGCAACACGCCCGTAGCCTACAGTGAAAAACATCCCCAAAATGTTTTACTAATAAAATAGGTGCAGTGAAATGCACAGTGAAATGTGCAGTGAAATACATTCATGGTGCTGAATGCAGTGAGTGACTCAACGCTACAGCACTGGAGTGGCTTTTATTGATGTTGAGTCAATAAAAGGTGTGGTTATTGTTCTTTATGGACGGTTGTAAAGATCATGATTATCATGCATTCCACATCCACACAGCCCAATGCCTCCGTGACTCTACTGAAAACTGTTGTCAACATCTGCCAGAAAGGATGGTTGGATGGATTATTACTATACGAAACCCAAACTCTAGCGTACCTCGCTCGATGTCGCCGTGACCAAACGCTTCATGGCACCAGGCGTGGCCGTTGACCTCTGACCTGCGTTTCAGGCTCCGGTCTTCCTGTGAGGCAACCTTCCTGTCTGTGACGCCAACCTCGGGGCACCCGTCGGGCAGGGCCGTCGTCATGGCCATGCTTCCGTTGACCTCTGTCGACCTCTGGGTGGCGGCCTGCCATTGGCTGAGCTCCTGGGCGAGGCGGGGCTTGCTGAGTCGGAGGCCGGTCAGCTCGATACACACCTTGAGGTTCTTTAGTTCCTCTGGGACGGGCTCAGTGGGGCCTGGGGAGATGGACCACCAGGGGTTAAATCAACGTTTGGGAAACCAAGTCAGTGTGGGTTGGATGATTTATGAAGTTCAGTCAGAGCAACAACCTACTGGAGATGAAAGAGAAAAGACACCATTGAGGCTGTAATGGTTCACCAGAAACCTTCTCCATCTCCTGTTCACCGTCCCTCCCCAAATCCAACAACACTTTCAAATACAAATCATCTGATAATGAACAGAAAACACATGAAAACACACCTTTCTCAAATGACATTTGGGTGGAAAAATCCAGTTGATCTTTTCCATGTAAAGAGGCACGAATTGTAACGAAATGTGCTTGAATCTAATGAATTTAGTTGCATTGGAAGCTCAGCTAATAAAAGAAGTTAAACATTTGTTTTTAAATGAAAAGCTGTGCTGTTTTGAAAGAGCTCACCTCCAACACCCTGCTAACAACAAATGGGAGCAATTCCACAGAGTTTTAAATAAAGTAGCGATGCTCAGAAGGTTATTCTGGGTTGAAACCAAACTGGAGTGTTTGTGAAGCTCAACACCGCAGAGCCCCTTGACGAATCACAGCGGAGTGTGTGTGTTTGTGTGTTTGGTTTCAGGTAGGCAACTGAACACAAATCACACTACATGAAAAGACTGAGAAAGACACCGCCACAAAAGAGAACGACAGAGGGAGAGAGGAAGAGAAGGAGTGAGAGCCCAGCTACATGAAAGCAGATGAATCCAGGCAGGGGAGAGAGTGATGACAGACAGGATGGGGGGATTCTCTTGTCACTGAGCGAGGGATGGGGAAGGAGGGAGAGAAAGAGGAAGAATAAAGGAGAGGTAAATAGATCCATGCCGAGGGCCCTTACCGTTTGTTAGCCTGGCTCTTTTGGCTGGAACATCCATCGTCTCCTCTTCTCTCTCATTTTCCTCCCGCTCTTTCCCCTGGCTGTCGGCCTGGAGTGGCTGGCACGGTTCCAGGGCATATGCGTGTTTCCTGCTAGGCACCGTGGTGGGCATGGTGGGCATGATGCCAGGGTTGGCATCCTTCTGGGCCAGCCTTTCCACTGGGGCCGTGGGCAGGCTGGCAGACCACTCCCGTGGGAGCACACACACCCTCTCCTCTTTCTCCATCATCATCCCCCTCTTCCTCTCCTCCAGGTCGGGGCCAGCCTGCTCCCTCTCTCTGGGTGGGAGGCCCTCGGTGTGTGGGCATCGCTGGAGAACAGGCACTCTATTGTTGGGGCACGTCAGCTGCACACCTGCACGCACACACACACACACACACACACACACAAATAGGGATAATCAAATACACTAAGCATCACTGGAGAAACCACAGCACTCTCATCAAACTAAATCAGTTTAAAATGATGACTGCTGGTCCAGGCTCAAGAAGAGGTAGAAAATACTCCCCACACAAACAGCAGCCACTAACCAGCCCAGCAGCCACCCCTATGTTTGGCCGAGGCCCACCATGCTCTTCCCACACACAGAGGTAGCGAGAGAGAGAGGCAGCGAGAGAGAGAGATGCAGCGAGAGAGAGAGGCAGAGAGAGAGAGAGGCAGAGATAGAGAGAGGCAGCGAGAGAGAGAGAGGCAGAGAGAGAGAGAGAGGCAGAGAGAGAGAGAGGCAGAGAGAGAGAGACAGGCAGAGAGAGAGAGAGAGGCAGCGAGAGAGAGAGGCAGAGAGAGAGAGAGGCAGAGGCAGAGAGAGAGAGAGCGACTGGGTCTTTCCGACTCCCTGGGCTCAAATTAGCTTCAAACATCAGCTCGGGCTGGCTTCCAGCTCTGCCCCCTATTCCCACCCACTGCTGCTTCCAGCTCTGCCCCCTATTCCCACCCACTGCTGCTTCCAGCTCTCTCTCTCTCCTCTCTTTCCCTCTGTCCTCTCTCACTTTTCCAGACCTCTTTCCCTCTCTCTCTCTCTCTCTCCCTCCTCTGCATGTCCGGGGCTGTAAAAGGCTCCTTGAGAATGTCTCCAGGCAGTCTAAAGCAGCCGCTTGGATCAAAGGCAGCTGGTGGGGGTGTCTGCTCTCTCCATCGCCCGCTCTCTTTCTATTTTCCCCTTCTATCTTTCCACTCGCTTTCTCTCTCTCTCTCTTTCTCTCTCTCTCTTTCTCTGGCTGTAGCCCAGGCCCAGGCTACATGCTGTGCTGTCTCACAGGGCCCTTGTACTGGCCCAGACAGGAATACCCCGCCCTGCTCTGGGACACACACATCCCCCCAGGTCCTGTCCTGCCAGCGCCCCAAATATCTCTCCATCTGGCAAACAGCATCATATGACTCACGCCACTCCGCTCGGCACGGCGCACACCCCATAACGACAGCGTCTGCGCCATGGCAACACACCACCAAGGGGGGGGGGGGGGGTCTCCATGGCAACGAGTGCCACTGCGTGTGATGTCCACTGGTTTCCAAAACATCCAGAGAGGAAGTTCACCCATGCCGTGCACTATGCCATAACAGCTATATGCCGTGCACTATGCCATAACAGCTATATGACGTGCACTATTCCATAACAGCTATATATATATTTTTTTTTTATATATTTTTTTTTACCTTTATTTAACTAGGCACGTCAGTTAAGAACAAATTCTTATTTTCAATGACGGCCTAGGAACAGTGGGTTAACTGCCTGTTCAGGGGCAGAACGACAGATTTGTTCCTTGTCAGCTCGGGGATTTGAACTTGCAACCTTCCGGTTACTAGTCCAATGCTCTAACCACTAGGCTACGCTGCCGTATATGCCGTGCACTATGCCATAACAGCTATATGCCGTGCACTATGCCATAACAGCTATATGCCGTGCACTATGCCATAACAGCTATATGCCGTGCACTATGCCATAACAGCTATATGACGTGCACTATTCCATAACAGCTATATGCCGTACACTATGCCATAACAGCTATATGACGTGCACTATGCCATAACAGCTATATGACGTGCACTATTCCATAACAGCTATATGCCGTACACTATTCCATAACAGCTATATGCCGTGCACTATGCCATAACAGCTATATGACGTGCACTATTCCATAACAGCTATATGCCGTACACTATTCCATAACAGCTATATGATGTGCACTATGCCATAACAGCTATATGCCGTGCACTATTCCATAACAGCTATATGCCGTACACTATTCCATAACAGCTATATGCCGTACACTATTCCATAACAGCTATATGCCGTACACTATTCCATAACAGCTATATGCCGTGCACTATTCCATAACAGCTATATGCCGTACACTATTCCATAACAGCCGTAACAGCTATAACACACAGCGTGTTGAAATATCTTCCCCTAATATAGACTCCAATTCCTCTCCCACGCATTCTAATGGTGTGGCTTCATATGCAAAGCAGCTCCTGTTATGGAGGAAGGACAGGGAAGGGTTAAATATGAAGGCTGTTTTGTTACAATAGAGAGAAAAACCCCTCCGTCAGCCCTCATGAGGAAGGGAGAGAGAGGGGGAGGCTAGGCAGGTCGGGCGGATGTGTTTACCGCCCCGTATCCGCTGGTTACGAGCTGCTGCACCGTGTTACAGCTCTGGGGCTGTCCCTAGGCAGGGAGGAAGTACGCAGCAGCTCTTTGAGGTAGGTAGGAGTGTGTGTGTGTGTGTGTGTGTGTGTGTGTGTGTGTGTGTGTGTGTGTGTGTGTGTGTGTGTGTGTGTGTGTGTGTGTGTGTGTGTGTGTGTGTGTGTGTGTGTGTGTGTGTGTGTGTGTGTGTGTGTGTGTGTGCGTGTGTGCGTGTGTGCGTGTGTGCGTGAGAGAGAGAGAGACAGAGTAATCGTGTATGTGTGTGTGTGTGTGGAGCGCTCTGGGTTCCTCTTACCGTCCTTCTCAGCCTCGTCTGTGAGGGCTGAGGCCCCTGGCCCCGTTCTGGCTGGGCCTTGGCAGCGCGCCCTGTCCTCTCCTCCATCTCCATCCCCCTCTCTCCGCTCGCGCTGGCTGTCTGCCAAGTCCACCGCAGCCCCTCCTCCTCCCTCCTTCTCCTTCAGTTCCAGCTCAGAGAAGCGCAGCATAGCACGCTACAGACACACACACACACACACACACACAGTCATGAGACCGACCCTGCGCTGCTCTCTTTCTCTCTCTCTCCGCACGAGGCCTCTTTCCCTGCTCCTCTACTAAGGGTCTGCATCCCCAATGGCCAAAGTGACTTCCTTCCTCCTTCCCTTATTTCCTCCCTTTAGTTATGGTCTCCTTTCCGTCATCTGCACTGACGTGGATGCAAGAGCTGACAGGGTGAACGCCAGCCTCTGGAGAGCTGTTTGTTATGTAGCCTTAACCTTCACCTGTCAACTTGTTGTGAGATCAGATCAGTGCAGATTGAGGAAGGAGAGGGGGCAAGGAAAGGAAGCCATTTTAGACTCTGTGTTGACTCTCTCTGTAGCCGTTCATGCTTTACAGTGAGGTCACCTCAACAACAGCTAACAACATTGACATCAATAAAACAGTTATGGTGTGGTAACAGTAGTCCATGCCCCTTGTCGATTTTTACTCCTGACTGGCTGTCTTTAACAGAAACACACAAAAACAACGACAGAAAAGCCTGATTCTTCTACTACGCTCCTGAAACCGCAAAAACCAAAATGAAAATGATAATTTGTCAAATTTTGGAATAAGAAGTGTAAATGAACTGACCTCACAGTAAGCAGCAGGTTGACTTAATTTACTGTCCTCTTGTGTTAAGCCTTCCATCTAAGTAATTGAATTAAATGGGTGCTCAATATTTTTGGCCAGTCATTTCAGTCATACAACTGTCATTTCAGTATTATAGAAAACAACTGACATTCATTGATATTAAAACCCATCCTATTAACATCACAGTTATGCATATGAATTGATTTAATAAACAAGTCAGAGTAGCAAGGTAAACAGAGGTGTGAATTAAGCAATAAGGCCCAAGTTAGTGTGGTATATGGTGCACGACGCAACGCGGAGTGCCTGGATACAGCCCTTAGCCGTGGTATACCGGCCATATACCACAAACCCCCGAGGTGCCTTATTGCTATTATAAACTGGTTACAGTAAAAATACATGTTTTGCCATACCCGTGGTATACGGCTGTCAGCCAATCAGCAGTCAGGACTCAAACCACCCAATTTCTAATAGCCTATAGATCAAATTCAATACAACAGGGTTTCTGCAAGCCAAATGCCAATCTAGAAAGACATGAACACTGGAGCACACAATCTTGGGCGTCATAGAAACCTCCCTGTTGGGCTCCCATATAGGAACCATTAATTCAGTGGTAAATCAATGACCAGGCAGCAGAGGCTGAGGCTGGGGAATAGGGCTGAGGCTGGGGAATAGGTCTGAGGCTGGGGAATAGGGCTGGGAGTAAGGCTGGGTTTGGGGAATGAGGCTTGGGTTTTGAGGCTGGGGAATACGCCTGGGGTTGGGGAATGAGGCTGGGGAATAAGCCTGGGGTTGGGGAATGAGGCTGGGGAATAAGGCTGGGTTTGGGGAATGAGGCTGGGGAATAAGGCTGGGGTTGGGGAATGAGGCTGGGGAATAAGCCTGGGGTTGGGGAATGAGGCTGAGGAATAAGCCTGGGGTTGGGAAATGAGGCTGGGGAATAAGCCTGGGGTTGGGGAATGAGGCTGGGGAATAAGGCTGGGATTGGGGAATGAGGCTGGGGAATGAGGCTGGGGTTGGGGAATGAGGTTGGGGAATGAGGCTGGGGTTGGGGAATGAGGCTGGGGAATAGGGCTGGGGTTGGGGAATGAGGCTGGGGTTGGGGAATGAGGCCGGGGAATAGGGCTGGGGTTGGGGAATGAGGCTGGGGAATAGGGCTGGGGTTGGGGAATGAGGCTGGGGGATAAGCCTGGGGATGGGGAATGAGGTTGGGGAATAGGGCTGGGTTTGGGGAATGAGGCTGGGGAATAAGCCTGGGGTTGGGGAATGAGGCTGAGGTTGGGGAATGAGGCTGGGGAATAGGGCTGGGGTTGGGGAATGAGGCTGGGAAATAAGCCTGGGGTTGGGGAATGAGGCTGGGGAATAGGGCTGGGTTTGGGGAATGAGGCTGGGGAATAAGCCTGGGGTTGGGGAATGAGGCTGAGGTTGGGGAATGAGGCTGGGGTTGGGGAATGAGGCTGGGGAATAGGGCTGGGGTTGGGGAATGAGGCTGGGAAATAAGGCTGGGGTTGGGGAATGAGGCTGGGGAATAAGCCTGGGGTTGGGGAATGAGGCTGGGGAATAGGGCTGGGGTTGGGGAATGAGGCTGGGGAATAAGGCTGGGGTTGGGGAATGAGGCTGGGGAATAGGGCTGGGGTTGGGGAATGAGGCTGGGGAATAAGCCTGGGGTTGGGGAATGAGGCTGGGGAATAGGGCTGGGGTTGGGGAATGAGGCTGGGGAATAAGGCTGGGGTTGGGGAATGAGGCTGGGAAATAAAGCTGGGGTTGGGGAATGAGGCTGGGGAATAAGCCTGGGGTTGGGGAATGAGGCTGGGGAATAGGGCTGGGGAATGAGGCTGGGGAATAAGCCTGGGGTTGGGGAATGAGGCTGGGGAATAAGCCTGGGGTTGGGGAATGAGGCTGGGGAATAAGGCTGGGTTTGGGGAATGAGGCTGGGGAATAAGGCTGGGGTTGGGGAATGAGGCTGGGGAATAAGCCTGGGGTTGGGGAATGAGGCTGAGGAATAAGCCTGGGGTTGGGGAATGAGGCTGGGGAATAAGCCTGGGGTTGGGGAATGAGGCTGGGGAATAAGGCTGGGATTGGGGAATGAGGCTGGGGAATGAGGCTGGGGTTGGGGAATGAGGTTGGGGAATGAGGCTGGGGTTGGGGAATGAGGCTGGGGAATAGGGCTGGGGTTGGGGAATGAGGCTGGGGTTGGGGAATGAGGCCGGGGAATAGGGCTGGGGTTGGGGAATGAGGCTGGGGAATAGGGCTGGGGTTGGGGAATGAGGCTGGGGGATAAGCCTGGGGATGGGGAATGAGGCTTGGGAATAGGGCTGGGTTTGGGGAATGAGGCTGGGGAATAAGCCTGGGGTTGGGGAATGAGGCTGAGGTTGGGGAATGAGGCTGGGGTTGGGGAATGAGGCTGGGGAATAGGGCTGGGGTTGGGGAATGAGGCTGGGAAATAAGGCTGGGGTTGGGGAATGAGGCTGGGGAATAAGCCTGGGGTTGGGGAATGAGGCTGGGGAATAGGGCTGGGGTTGGGGAATGAGGCTGGGGAATAAGGCTGGGGTTGGGGAATGAGGCTGGGGAATAGGGCTGGGGTTGGGGAATGAGGCTGGGGAATAGGGCTGGGGTTGGGGCGAGAGCCGCTCTAGTTGCAGGGCTGTGTTGAGTCTGTTTAGCGGAAGTTGGGCTGCTAGCGGGGGCTAATCTCCACCGTCAGAGAAGGACTGGGAATTGGCCAGGATTCCACTAGAGCAGAGCTGAGAGAGCCAGGCTGTCTCTGCACCCCAGCGCTCAGCCAACAGAGCTAGGAGGAGGAGGATGGGGGAGAGGGGGAGGGGAGGTTAACAGAGTATAATTTGAGGACAGAGGAGCCTTTTGGGGACTGGGAGAAGGGAGGGGGCTGGCTGCTCTACCTCTATTCCTCCCCTCCTTCACCACCATCTATCCCCCCATCCCCAGGCCTCACCTGCAGGTTAACAATAGCCCGGGGCTTTAAGAGCCCGACAGGCCGCCACGGCACATACACACACACGCAGCCAGCAGCTTAGCTTCTGCCTGGCTGAGCAGCGCGGGAACACACACACACACACACAGCGTGTTGTGTTCACTCACTCTTTCTGCGAACTAAAACACCACTGCGGTGGAGGGCAGCTCCACGGGCTCATAGCGTGGGCGGGGGTGAGGGAGGGGGGAGGATTGTAGGAAGGGAGGGAGGGAGACAGAGGGGAGGCAAGGCAACGGCCAACAGTAATTATACTGGAGCTTGTGGAGACGGGGCTTGGCAGGGCGGCTTATACAGAGCAGAGAGCTTCGTACTTCCAACTCCACTGCTCTCTATAGACCACCATCTCCTTTAGATCTGCCCAGTGAAACCTGACTGGCTGAAATCTTAGAAAGACCCATCCTATCAGTCTTCCTTCCTTGTGGTCCCAACTGCCAAAACACCAGATGAAAGTCATCATCAAATCCCAAATCTTGATTTACAATCAGGCGAGTTATTCCTGAGTTGGAACAAAAGCCAACACATACTGCTTCGCTGTAGGAACCAGGAAAGGACTATTGAGGATGATTTTAAAGACTTTAAAAGGGTTAGGTATGTATGTGTTCTGGGAGATTACCTGCAGTGCCCGCTGCTCTCTGCTCAGCTTGCTGGAGTCGGCGTACAGCTCGGTGGTGACACACTTGATGCGGTCACCAACGTAGCCAGAGGAGTTTGCGATGCGCTTGGCCAGGCTGGACCTCCTGGCCCTGGGGCAGCCTTGGTCGTCGTACTCCTCACCCTCGTGGGACTCTGTGTCCGTGTGCATGTCTTTGTCCAGGTCCGAGTAGTGGTCCATGGTCCTTTCATTCCTAAACCCAGATTCGTTCAAGGTGCGTTCCCTAGGAGAGTGGTCTGCGGAGGTGCGGTCCTCGCAAGAGCGGACCCTACATGTACGATCCACACGTGTACGGTCCCAAGAGCTGCGGTCCTTAAAAGTACAGTCCTCATGCGTATGGTCCCAGAAACTGTGGTCCCCAGAACTACGGTCCACAGAGGTGGGATCCTCAAAGGTACAGTCCCTGCTCTTAAGGCCCTCTAAAGATTGGTCTCTACGGTCCCAAGAGGTGCGGTCTCCAGAAGTCCTTGCGCAGCGAAGGGTCTGCTCTTCTGGCAGGTCAGAGATGGGGCTGCTCTCTGCAGGGCTGGGGCTGTCCTCCCCATGTCTGGGAAAGGGGCAGGGGGAGAGGGCTGGGGGCTCAGGACGGAGGGAGGAAGGGTGGAAGCCCAGCCACAGCTGGCTGCGTTGCTGCTGCTCTGCCTGCCTGTGGGCCTGGCCTGGCCTGAGTTCAACAGCCTGGCCGGTACGGAGCATGTGCTGAAGCTCTGCTTCTCTCCCCTCATTTCTCCCGATACTCCCACTACCCACTGGTTTGGAAGGGTCTCCTCTCTTAGCGCATGGAGAGACAGCTTTGGTCAGGGGAGAGTCGCTGTCCCCATCGTCTTGGATTAAGTCGATACAGACTATCTCCTCTCTAGCTCCCGTCAGGGGATTGTGGTTGAGGCTCTTTGAGCCCAGGCCTGTGGACCTGTCGGTCTCTCTGTCCACCCTGCGGGTGTGTTTAGTGTCTGGGGCCTGGGTCTGGCTCTTGTAGGCCGGGGCAGAGTCCTCGTGGTGCTGCCAAATCTTCTCCTTGGGCCTGGACCTGAGCTCCTGCAGCCGCTCGCTGGTCTTGAGGTCCAGGCCTGTGTGGGGGGAGGACATGAGGGGGTGGACCATCTCCTGGGAGTCATGGAAGGTCAGGTAGTCCCCGTGGCTGGGGGGGATGCCGTACGGGAGGCCGTGCTTGGGGGGCAGGCGGGGTGGGTACAAGCTGCTGCTGCCCAGCAGAACAGGGTGGGGGTACACTGGGCCTTTGCCTGGCATGGGCATGTGGGGCAGGGACATGCTCTCCTGGACCGAGTAGGGCAGGTATCTGTTAGCGTAGGCTAGGCTAGGGGGCAGATAGCCGTCACTCTGGGGGAGGTAGAGGTGGCTGGGGGGGTGGCCGGACGGATGGCCGTTGTCTAAGTGGGGCGGCTGCTGGGGTTTGAAGGGCATCTCCTGAGCCTCTGGTTTCTTGAGGGGTTTCAATGGCTTCCCAGAAGAGGGATGGCTGCCCACTCTGTTGGAAGAAGGGGCTGTCTCAGAGTAGTTGGGGGAGGATCTTGGCCAATCACCGTTGACCTTGGGAGACGGGGAGGCAGAGGACGGTCGGCTCCCAGAAGGGGCTACCACAGCTGGGGCATGGCTGGGGACGACAGCCCCATCGACCTCACCTATCCTGGGACAGGAAGAGCTTCGCTGCTGCGGCGAAGACAAGTTCTCCAGGTTTTTATGTTTGATGACGGAGGGGTCTTTGTTGTGGTTGGCGTCTGAGCTGGAGCTGTCGTGAACCGGGGTCGGGCTGGGCACCACCCAGGAGGACCGTAAAGTGCTAATGATCTCAGGCCTCTCAGGGGTTTTGGAGGAAGCCCCTGACGGGGAGAGAGTCTCTTTGAGGAGCTCCCGGCTGGGGGGTAAGCCGTATCGAGCCGCGGGCGAGTAGCCCAGCTTAGCCAAGGCCTCTAGTTTTGGGGGGAATCCGTTGGGGGAGCCTTCCAACTCCAGGATTCTGGCTGACAGATCCAGAGGCTTGTCCGCAGGGTCTTTGGCAGGAGCCTGTAGTACTGCTGGTCTATCAGAGGACAAAGTCTTTAAAGGGGACTGGCTCCGCTTCCTTTCCCCATTCCTCTCCACATTCCTGTGCTCTGAGCTGCTGCCCAGCTCTTTGGGTTTGGCTTTGTGGGTGTTGCTGCCGGATCGCACCGGGGAGCGGTGCTCAGAGGCTATGCTGCTCATGTAGAAAGGATGGGACACCGACGGGGAGGAAGAGGTGGTGGTGGTGGTGGAGCAGGGGGGGCTTCTGAACAGTGACTTCTGGATGTCCAAAGTGCTGTTGTCTATGAGAGGAGCGGGGGGAGAGACTGAGGTCTGGGGGGGGTGGGGGGCTGTGCGGGGGGACTGCATTATAAGTGCTTGGGTGGAGTCCACTGGTAGGCTGCTGCTAATGCCAGTTCCAGCACTGCTACTACTGGTAATACTGCTACTGTTGTGAATGATGGTGCTGCCAGAGCTCTTACTAGAGGAAGTCCGACTGGACTTACTACTGCTGCTGTTGTTGTGCTGCCTGTCACTATGGGACTGGGGTTGGGACTGGGGCTGCCTGTCACTATGGGACTGGGGTTGGGACTGGGGCTGCCTGTCACTATGGGACTGGGGTTGGGACTGGGGCTGCCTGTCACTATGGGACTGGGGTTGGGACTGGGGCTGCCTGTCACTATGGGACTGGGGTTGGGACTGGGGCTGCCTGTCACTATGGGACTGGTGATGGGGTTGGGACTGGGGCTGCCTGTCTCTACTGTGTGATTGGTGATGGGGTTGGGACTGGGGCTGCCTGTCTCTACTGTGTGATTGGTGATGGGGTTGGGACTGGGGCTGCCTGTCACTATGTGACTGGTGATGGGGTTGGGACTGGGGCTGCCTGTCACTATGTGACTGGTGATGGGGTTGGGACTGGGGCTGCCTGTCACTATGTGATTGGTGATGGGGTTGGGACTGGGGCTGCCTGTCACTATGTGACTGGTGATGGGGTTGGGACTGGGGCTGCCTGTCACTATGTGACTGGTGATGGGGTTGGGACTGGGGCTGCCTGTCACTATGTGACTGGTGATGGGGTTGGGACTGGGGCTGCCTGTCACTATGTGACTGGTGATGGGGTTGGGACTGCTGGTGGGCCTGGTGCTGCTGGTGAAGCTGGGACCCGTAGGTGGAGGCCTCGTGGTGGATCCGGGGCCCCAGGCCCTGGATCGGGGAGAGGGTGTTGGGGACCACCGTGGCCATGGGGATCCTCATAGGAGGGGCCAGGGGGGAGGAGATGGGGGCCGGGGGGTACGTGGGCATGTAGAAGAGGCGCTCTGCCCCAGCAGCGCTACCCCCCGCCCCTCCACACAGGGACTGGTAGGCCAGGTGCTGGGGCAGGTAGGGTGAGGGCTGGGACAGGAACGAGGCCTTGTACATGTTGAGGGCTGCGTATTTGGAGGAGTCCAGGAAGGGGTACAGTCCGGGGTCAGCGTACGGGTTTACTGCCCAGGGCAGTCGCAGGAAGCCGTTGCTGCCGCTGAGGCCCAGCTCAGAGGGCTTATCTCCAGGCCCCACACGCCGCTCCATCCCCAGGCCCTCCCCTCCTCCACCAGGCCTCTGCAACCCGGGGGGAGAGCTCTTATACAGACCCACGTAACCGTTACCAGGCTTCCTGCCTTCCAAGGTTAACCCTTCGGGTTTGTAGACAAGGTCGTAGCCCAGGGGCAAGGAGGAGACCCCCTCTCTGGCTTTTTGGGAGGCGGACAGGGTGCGGATGCCCGGGTAGACCATCCCTCCGTGGACGCGGAGGCTCTCCCTCATCAGGCTGCTACGGTCCATGCCCAGGGCAGCTAGCGGGTTCATTCTGCAAGCAGCACTCGCATCCACCTGCAACAAGACAACACACAACGCCAAAGAGAGGGATGAGAGACTGAGCCTTATAGCACTAAAGGGATGATATTCTCATATACACATTTATGGTTTGTCAGTATACCGTGGAGTGCTATGAGACAAGCTCTTGTGATATTACATTAGAGAATATTAAAGTGAATTAACTCACTTTTGGAAATATAATAAGTAGAATTTCCCCACAATAAAAACAGATCCACTATCAACTTTTAAAGCTGTATTAAGACCCTCTTAAACAGTTAACACAAATCAAGAGACCACTAGCCAGAGACGTGGGTATATTTTGTAGAATTTCCATTAGCAGCACATTAGTAATACATCTCCATTAATCAAGCACGGGGGGATTCATTTAACAGAGAGCTCCATTTTAAAAAGCCCTGTCTCCATACTGTAACCACAACACTGAAGAACACGTCTCCATACTGTAACCACAACACTGAAGAACACGTCTCCATACTGTAACCACAACACTTAAGAACACGTCTCCATACTGTAACCACAACACTGAAGAACACGTCTCCATACTGTAACCACAACACTGAAGAACACGTCTCCATACTGTAACCACAACACTTAAGAACACGTCTCCATACTGTAACCACAACACTTAAGAACACGTCTCCATACTGTAACCACAACACTTAAGAACACGTCTCCATACTGTAACCACAACACTTAAGAACACGTCTCCATACTGTAACCACAACACTTAAGAACACGTCTCCATACTGTAACCACAACACTTAAGAACACGTCTCCATACTGTAACCACAACACTTAAGAACACGTCTCCATACTGTAACCACAACACTTAAGAACACGTCTCCATACTGTAACCACAACACTTAAGAACACGTCTCCATACTGTAACCACAACACTTAAGAACACGTCTCCATACTGTAACCACAACACTTAAGAACACGTCTCCATACTGTAACCACAACACTGAAGAACACGTCTCCATACTGTAACCACAACACTTAAGAACACGTCTCCATATTGTAACCACAATACTTAAGAACACGTCTCCATACTGTAACCACAACACTGAAGAACACGTCTCCATACTGTAACCACAACACTTAAGAACACGTCTCCATATTGTAACCACAATACTTAAGAACACGTCTCCATTCTGTAACCACAACACTTAAGAACACGTCTCCATACTGTAACCACAACACTGAAGAACACGTCTCCATACTGTAACCACAACACTTAAGAACACGTCTCCATACTGTAACCACAACACTTAAGAACACGTCTCCATACTGTAACCACAACACTTAAGAACACGTCTCCATACTGTAACCACAACACTTAAGAACACGTCTCCATACTGTAACCACAACACTTAAGAACACGTCTCCATACTGTAACCACAACACTGAAGAACACGTCTCCATACTGTAACCACAACACTGAAGAACACGTCTCCATACTGTAACCACAACACTTAAGAACACGTCTCCATACTGTAACCACAACACTGAAGAACACGTCACCATACTGTAACCACAACACTTAAGAACACGTCTCCATACTGTAACCACAACACTTAAGAACACGTCTCCATACTGTAACCACAACACTTAAGAACACGTCTCCATACTGTAACCACAACACTTAAGAACACGTTTCCGGACCTACTCTACAACAAGGGAAAGTCAAGGTCATTGGAGAGCGCCAGACAAGCAGCAGAATATGGAGCCTTGCTTTGCAAATGGCACCTTATTCCCTATTTAGAGCACTACTCTGGTCAAAAATAGTGCATTATATAGGGAATAGGGTGCCATTTGGGACGAATCCTTGCTCTATCTGGCTCTTGTAAGAGGGAAGCGCTAGCTGCAGCTGATTCCTAACAGGGGAAGAGAAGCCTTTGAGGTAGCCAGGCAAACGCCATGTATCAGTCTGATCCATCATCACTAGCAGGGGGATTCATGTCTACCTGGATTGCTGATGTACCGCTACATTAGACCAGCCCTCTGTTCTACTCCCACAGACCAAACCATACCTGGGTTCAAACAGTAGTTGTTTTTATTCAAATACTTCAGCTGCACTTGATTGAGCCTGCCTGGCGCAATGGCACCAATGAAATCGTCCCAAAAGTGCACATTTTCACCCAACTCGTACTGCAAGGCTCCATCAAACACTCAAACTATTTCAGATAGCTAAATACTATTTGGACCCGGATCTCCCTGCCACAGAGCGAGTCCATGACAGAGTAGAGTACTGATGCCAGGAAGTGGATTAATTGAGTTTCCTGCTTGCCCACGGTACGATACGGGGGCGGCTGTTTGATTCATCTCCTATTGGATCAACTGCAGGACCCATTTAGAAATGATAGCAGGCAGCCCAGTGGAGGAGTAGCTCCACCACAGTAATCCTACATCCAAATGATAGCAAGCAGCCCAGTGGAGGAGTAGCTACACCACAGTAATCCTACACCAAAATGAAAGCAGGCAGCCCAGTGGAGAAGTAGCTCCACCACAGTAATCCTACATCCAAATGATAGCAGGCAGCCCAGTGGAGGAGTAGCTACACCACAGTAATCCTATATCCAAATGGTAGCAGGCAGCCCAGTGGAGGAGTAGCTCCACCACAGTAATCCTACATCCAAATGATAGCAGGCAGCCCAGTGGAGGAGTAGCTACACCACAGTAATCCTACATCCAAATGATAGCAGGCAGCCCAGTGGAGGAGTAGCTACACCACAGTAATCCTACATCCAAATGATAGCAGGCAGCCCAGTGGAGGAGTAGCTACACCACAGTAATCCTACATCCAAATGATAGCAGGCAGCCCAGTGGAGGAGTAGCTACACCACAGTAATCCTACATGATAGCAGGCAGCCCACTGGAGGAGTAGCTACACCACAGTAATCCTATATCCAAATGGTAGCAGGCAGCCCAGTGGAGGAGTAGCTCCACCACAGTAATCCTACATCCAAATGATAGCAGGCAGCCCAGTGGAGGAGTAGCTACACCACAGTAATCCTACATCCAAATGATAGCAGGCAGCCCAGTGGAGGAGTAGCTACACCACAGTAATCCTACATCCAAATGATAGCAGGCAGCCCAGTGGAGGAGTAGCTACACCACAGTAATCCTACATCCAAATGATAGCAGGCAGCCCAGTGGAGGAGTAGCTACACCACAGTAATCCTACATGATAGCAGGCAGCCCACTGGAGGAGTAGCTACACCACAGTAATCCTACATCCAAATGATAGCAGGCAGTCCACTGGAGGAGTAGCTCCACCACAGTAATCCTACATCCAAATGATAGCAGGCAGCCCAGTGGAGGAGTAGCTACACCACAGTAATCCTACATCCAAATGATAGCAGGCAGCCCAGTGGAGGAGTAGCTACACCACAGTAATCCTACATCCAAATGATAGCAGGCAGCCCACTGGAGGAGTAGCTCCACCACAGTAATCCTACATCCAAATGATAGCAGGCAGCCCAGTGGAGGAGTAGCTACACCACAGTAATCCTACATCCAAATGATAGCAGGCAGCCCAGTGGAGGAGTAGCTACACCACAGTAATCCTACATCCAAATGAAAGCAGGCAGCCCAGTGGAGGAGTAGCTACACCACAGTAATCCTATATCCAAATGGTAGCAGGCAGCCCAGTGGAGGAGTAGCTCCACCACAGTAATCCTACATCCAAATGATAGCAGGCAGCCCAGTGGAGGAGTAGCTACACCACAGTAATCCTACATCCAAATGATAGCAGGCAGCCCAGTGGAGGAGTAGCTACACCACAGTAATCCTACATGATAGCAGGCAGCCCACTGGAGGAGTAGCTCCACCACTGTAATCCTACATTCAAATGATAGCAGGCAGCCCAATGGAGGAGTAGCTCCACCACAGTAATCCTACATCCAAATGAAAAGCAAAGCCCTTGTGGAGGGCTCTTCCAGGTTTGCCATTCGCTACATTACAGAGAGGGCTTTATATCCTAGCTTACCATGCTTTGTGTGATGTGGTTCCTGGATGGTTAGTACCACATGGGTAGTCTGCCTCCCACCATCCCTCACTGGTACAATCCTGTCAAGACAAAGACAGAACAAATATGTGTTACCATCAATCAATCAATCAAATTTATAAAGCCCTTTTTACATCAGCAGATGTCACAAAGTGCTTATACAGAAACACAGCCTAAAACCCCAAAGAGCAAGCGATGCAGAAAAGCAGTGGCTAGGAAAAAGTGTTTAGAAAGGCAGGAACCTAGAGAACGTGCGACAAAGAGCGCAAGACTGAGTCAAAACAGCAGGTGACAAGGTAGCACGTCAGGTGAACTGGTCAGGGTTCCTCTTAGATAAAAAATATACAACTATCGGAACTAAGACTACAAATAATTGATGTTGGCACAAGATGGGGGGAAAGTTGAAGCATAACTAACTCAATTATGTTGATGTTGGTATGTGTATTGTTAAGAAAATAAAATCTTAGAACAAATAAAGAAACCCAGCCTAAAACCCAGAAAGACCAAGCAATACAGAAGTGCAGTGGCTGGGAAAAACACACTAGGAAGACAGGAACCTAGGAGGAAACCGGGAGAGAGAGGAGGAAACCGGGAGAGAGGAGGAAACCGGGAGAGAGAGGAGGAAACCGAGAGAGAGAGAGGAGGAAACCGGGAGAGAGAGAGGAGGAAACCGGGAGAGAGAGGAGGAAACCGGGAGAGAGAGAGGAGGAAACCGGGAGAGAGAGAGGAGGAAACCGGGAGAGAGAGAGGAGGAAACCGGGAGAGAGAGGAGGAAACCGGGAGAGAGAGGAGGAAACCGAGAGAGAGAGGAGGAAACCGAGAGAGAGAGGAGGAAACCGAGAGAGAGAGGAGGAAACCGGGAGAGAGAGGAGGAAACCGGGAGAGAGAGGAGGAAACCGGGAGAGAGAGGAGGAAACCGAGAGAGAGAGGGGAGGAAACCGGGAGAGAGAGGAGGAAACCGATAGAGAGAGAGGAGGAAACCGGGAGAGAGGAGGAAACCGAGAGAGAGAGAGGAGGAAACCGGGAGAGAGAGAGGAGGAAACCGGGAGAGAGAGGAGGAAACCGGGAGAGAGGAAGAAACCGCAGGTCCGGGACAAGGTAGCACGTCCAGTGAACAGATCAGAGTTTCATTGCCACAGGCAGAATTTCTTGGACTAATCAAATCTTGGCAAATGTAAGGCATCTATGGTATAGCAATTTGACATTTCTGTTTGGGATCAAGGAGCCAGAGCAATGATAACAAATGCCTCCTCTCAGCTCGTCTCCGAGGCAGAACATAACTCATAATCCAACGGCCCCAAAGGCTGTCATCTGTCACAGGGAAATGTTTCAGCGCTCGCTGCGCTCTGACAAAAATGCAATCACCTCACTGCCTCACCTGGGCTTTCCAGCCACACACCTCACTGCCTCACCTGGGCTTTCCAGCCACACACACCTCACTGCCTCACCTGGGCTTTCCGGCCACACACCTCACTGCCTCACCTGGGCTTTCCAGCCACACACCTCACTGCCTCACCTGGGCTTTCCAGCCACACACCTCACCTGGGCTTTCCAGCCACACACCTCACTGCCTAACCTGGGCTTTCCAGCCACACACCTCACTGCCTCACCTGGGCTTTCCAGCCACACACCTCACTGCCTCACCTGGGCTTTCCGGCCACACACCTCACTGCCTCACCTGGGCTTTCCAGCCACACACCTCACTGCCTCACCTGGGCTTTCCAGCCACACACCTCACTGCCTCACCTGGGCTTTCAAGCCACACAGCTTGCTGCCTCACCTGGGGTTTCCAGACACACAGCTTGCTGCCTCATCTGGGATTTCCAGCAACACAGCTTGCTACCTCATCTGGGATTTCCAGCAACACAGCTTGCTGATTCACCTGTGCTTTCCAGCCACAAAGCTTGCTGCTTCACCTGTGCTTTCCAGCCACACAGCTTGCTGCCTCACCTGGGCTTTCCAGCCACACAGCTTGCTGCCTCACCTGGGCTTTCCGGCCACACAGCTTGCTGCACCATCTGGGATTTCCAGCAACACAGCTTGCTGCTTCACCTGTGCTTTCCAGCCACACACCTCACTGCCTCACCTGGGCTTTCCAGCCACACACCTCACTGCCTCACCTGGGCTTTCCTGCCACACACCTCACTGCCTCACCTGGGCTTTCAAGCCACACAGCTTGCTGCCTCACCTGGGTTCTCCAGCCACACAGCTTGCTGCTTCACCTGGGTTCTCCAGCCACACAGCTTGCTGCTTCACCTGGGCTTTCCAGCCACACAGCTTGCTGCCTCACCTGGGCTTTCCAGCCACACAGCTTGCTGCCTCACCTGGGCTTTCCAGCCACACAGCTTGCTGCCTCACCTGGGATTTCCAGCCACACACCTCACTGCCTCACCTGGGATTTCCAGCCACACACCTCACTGCCTCACCTGGGCTTTCCAGCCACACACCTCACTGCCTCGCCTGGGCTTTCCAGCCACACACCTCACTGCCTCACCTGGGCTTTCCAGCCACACACCTCACTGCCTCACCTGGGCTTTCCAGCCACACACCTCACTGATTCACCTGGGCTTTCCAGACACACAGCTTGCTGCCTCACCTGGGTTCTCCAGCCACACAGCTTGCTGCTTCACCTGGGCTTTCCAGCCACACAGCTTGCTGCCTCATCTGGGCTTTCCAGCCACAAAGCTTGCTGCCTCACCTGGGCTTTCCAGCCACACAGCTTGCTGCCTCACCTGGGATTTCCAGCCACACAGCTTGCTGCCTCACCTGGGCTTTCCAGCCACACAGCTTGCTGCCTCACCTGGGCTTTCCAGCCACACAGCTTGCTGCACCATCTGGGATTTCCAGCAACACAGCTTGCTGCTTCACCTGTGCTTTCCAGCCACACACCTCACTGCCTCACCTGGGCTTTCCAGCCACACACCTCACTGCCTCACCTGGGCTTTCCAGCCACACACCTCACTGCCTCACCTGGGCTTTCAAGCCACACAGCTTGCTGCCTCACCTGGGTTCTCCAGCCACACAGCTTGCTGCTTCACCTGGGCTTTCCAGCCACACAGCTTGCTGCCTCATCTGGGCTTTCCAGCCACACAGCTTGCTGCCTCACCTGGGCTTTTCAGCCACACAGCTTGCTGCCTCACCTGGGATTTCCGGCCACACACCTCACTGCCTCACCTGGGCTTTCCAGCCACACACCTCACTGCCTCACCTGGGCTTTCCAGCCACACAGCTTGCTGCCTCACCTGGGTTCTCCAGTCACACAGCTTGGCTGCAACATAAAAAGGAGAAGGGGCCTTTGGCAGGAGATGACATACACAAACACACACCAGACGCATGCCACACACATACACACACAGTCACCCGCTATTGATGGGTTTACAGACGTGGGATTTCAATAATGCAGGCCTGCCCTTATCTCCAGCCATTGAAGGAGGGGGAGGAGGGGGAGAGAGTGGCCATTTTCATCCATCAAACTATCCCCACCTCCCGCTTCCTCCACGCTCCCCTCTGGCTAGCTGCTTTCCTCATTTGCATAGCAACATTGCAGCTACGAAGCAACATTACCATTGCCAAGCAACCTGAACAAAGAAATGGGGCAAAAACAACATGTCGAGGGGACTTCCAACGTTTTAGATGTATGCAAATTCCCACCTGTGGATTGGGGGAATATTCTAGTGGAATGAAAGTCTCCTTAGAAAGTTCCAGTTCATCACTTCATTTGACAATCAACAATGTAAAGGATGGAAGTATGTGCACAACCTAGATACTGCAGTAGCAATATATACACACACACAGAGAGAGTACCAGTCAGTAGCAATATATACACACACACAGAGAGAGTACCAGTCAGTAGCAATATATACACACACACAGAGAGAGTACCAGTCAGTAGCAATATATACACACACACACAGAGAGAGTACCAGTCAGTAGCAATATATACACACACACACACAGAGAGAGTACCAGTCAGTAGCAATATATACACACACACACACAGAGAGAGTACCAGTCAGTAGCAATATATACACACACACAGAGAGAGTACCAGTCAGTAGCAATATATACACAGACACACAGAGAGAGTACCAGTCAGTAGCAATATATACACACACACAGAGAGAGTACCAGTCAGTAGCAATATATACACACACACAGAGAGAGTACCAGTCAGTAGCAATATATACACACACAGAGAGAGTACCAGTCAGTAGCAATATATACACACACATACAGAGAGAGAGTACCAGTCAGTAGCAATATATACACACACACACAGAGAGAGTACCAGTCAGTAGCAATATATACACACACACAGAGAGAGTACCAGTCAGTAGCAATATATACACAGACACACAGAGAGTGTACCAGTCAGTAGCAATATATACACACACACAGAGAGAGTACCAGTCAGTAGCAATATATAAACACACACAGAGAGAGTACCAGTCAGTAGCAATATACACACACACACACACACAGAGAGAGAACCAGTCAGAAGCAATATATAAACACACACAGAGAGAGAGAACCAGTCAGTAGCAATATATAAACACACACAGAGAGAGTACCAGTCAGTAGCAATATATACACACACAGAGAGAGTACCAGTCAGTAGCAATATATACACACACACACACAGAGAGAGAACCAGTCAGTAGCAATATATACACACACAGAGAGAGTACCAGTCAGTAGCAACATACACACACACACACAGAGAGAGAGAGAGTACCAGTCAGTAGCAATATATACACACACACACACACACACACACACAGAGAGTACCAGTCAGTAGCAATATATACACACACAGAGAGAGTACCAGTCAGTAGCAATATATACACACACACAGAGAGAGTACCAGTCAGTAGCAATATATACACACACACAGAGAGAGTACCAGTCAGTAGCAATATACACACACACACACACAGAGAGAGAGAGTACCAGTCAGTAGCAATATATACACACACACACACACAGAGAGAGTACCAGTCAGTAGCAATATATACACACACACACAGAGAGAGTACCAGTCAGTAGCAATATACACACACACAGAGAGAGTACCAGTCAGTAGCAATATATACACACACACAGAGAGAGTACCAGTCAGTAGCAATATATACACACACACACACACACACACACACAGAGAGAGTACCAGTCAGTAGCAATATACACACACACACACACACACACACAGAGAGTACCAGTCAGTAGAAATATATACACACACACACAGAGAGAGTACCAGTCAGTAGCAATATATACACACACAGAGAGAGTACCAGTCAGTAGCAATATATACACACACAGAGAGTACCCGTCAGTAGCAATATATACACACACAGAGAGAGTACCCGTCAGTAGCAATATATACACACACAGAGAGAGTACCAGTCAGTAGCAATATACACACACACAGAGAGAGAGTACCAGTCAGTAGCAATATATACACACACAGAGAGAGTACCAGTCAGTAGCAATATATACACACACAGAGAGAGTACCAGTCAGTAGCAATATACACACACACAGAGAGAGTACCAGTCAGTAGCAATATATACACACACAGAGAGAGTACCAGTCAGTAGCAATATATACACACACACACACACAGAGAGAGAGTACCAGTCAGTAGCAATATATACACACACACACAGAGAGAGTACCAGTCAGTAGCAATATATACACACACACACACACAGAGAGAGTACCAGTCAGTAGCAATATATACACACACACACAGAGAGAGTACCAGTCAGTAGCAATATATACACACACACACACACACAGAGAGAGTACCAGTCAGTAGCAATATATACACACACACACACACGAGAGAGAGAGAGTACCAGTCAGTAGCAATATATACACACAGAGAGAGTACCAGTCAGTAGCAATATATACACACACAGAGAGAGTACCAGTCAGTAGCAATATATACACACAGAGAGAGTACCAGTCAGTAGCAATATATACACAAACAGAGAGAGAACCAGTCAGTAGCAATATATACACACACAGAGAGAGTACCAGTCAGTAGCAATATATACACACACACACACACAGAGAGAACCAGTCAGTAGCAATATATACACACACACACACACACAGAGAGAGTACCAGTCAGTAGCAATATATACACACACACACACACAGAGAGAGTACCAGTCAGTAGCAATATATACACACACAGAGAGAGTACCAGTCAGTAGCAATATATACACACACACAGAGAGAGTACCAGTCAGTAGCAATATATACACACACACAGAGAGAGTACCAGTCAGTAGCAATATACACACACACACACACACAGAGAGAGAGAGAGTACCAGTCAGTAGCAATATATACACACACACACACAGAGAGAGTACCAGTCAGTAGCAATATATACACACACACACAGAGAGAGTACCAGTCAGTAGCAATATACACACACACACAGAGAGAGTACCAGTCAGTAGCAATATATACACACACACAGAGAGTACCAGTCAGTAGCAATATATACACACACACACACACACAGAGAGAGAGTACCAGTCAGTAGCAATATACACACACACACACACACAGAGAGAGTACCAGTCAGTAGCAATATATAGACACACACACAGAGAGAGTACCAGTCAGTAGCAATATATACACACACAGAGAGAGTACCAGTCAGTAGCAATATATACACACACAGAGAGAGTACCCATCAGTAGCAATATATACACACACAGAGAGAGTACCCGTCAGTAGCAATATATACACACACAGAGAGAGTACCAGTCAGTAGCAATATATACACACACAGAGAGAGTACCAGTCAGTAGCAATATATACACACACAGAGAGAGTACCCGTCAGTAGCAATATATACACACACAGAGAGAGTACCCGTCAGTAGCAATATATACACACACAGAGAGAGTACCCGTCAGTAGCAATATATACACACACAGAGAGAGTACCAGTCAGTAGCAATATATACACACACAGAGAGAGTACCCGTCAGTAGCAATATATACATACACAGAGAGAGTACCCGTCAGTAGCAATATATACACACACAGAGAGAGTACCAGTCAGTAGCAATATATACACACACACACAGAGAGAGAGTACCAGTCAGTAGCAATATACACACACACACACAGAGAGAGTACCAGTCAGTAGCAATATACACACACACACACAGAGAGAGTACCAGTCAGTAGCAATATACACACACACACACAGAGAGAGTACCGGTCAGTAGCAATATACACACACACAGAGAGAGTACCAGTCAGTAGCAATATACACACACACACACACACAGAGAGAGTACCGGTCAGTAGCAATATACACACACACAGAGAGAGTACCAGTCAGTAGCAATATATACACACACACACACACAGACAGAGTACCAGTCAGTAGCAATATACACACACACACACACAGAGAGAGTACCAGTCAGTAGCAATATACACACACACACACACACAGAGAGAGTACCGGTCAGTAGCAATATACACACACACAGAGAGAGTACCAGTCAGTAGCAATATACACACACACACACAGAGAGAGTACCGGTCAGTAGCAATATACACACACACAGAGAGAGTACCAGTCAGTAGCAATATACACACACACACACACACACAGAGAGTACCAGTCAGTAGCAATATACACACACACACACACACAGAGAGAGTACCAGTCAGTAGCAATATACACACACACACACAGAGAGAGTACCGGTCAGTAGCAATATACACACACACAGAGAGAGTACCAGTCAGTAGCAATATACACACACACACACAGAGAGAGTACCGGTCAGTAGCAATATACACACACACAGAGAGAGTACCAGTCAGTAGCAATATACACACACACAGAGAGAGAGTACCAGTCAGTAGCAATATATACACACACAGAGAGAGTACCAGTCAGTAGCAATATATACACACACAGAGAGAGTACCAGTCAGTAGCAATATACACACACACAGAGAGAGTACCAGTCAGTAGCAATATATACACACACAGAGAGAGTACCAGTCAGTAGCAATTTATACACACACACAGAGAGTACCAGTCAGTAGCAATATATACACACACACAGAGAGAGTACCAGTCAGTAGCAATATACACACACACACACAGAGAGAGTACCAGTCAGTAGCAATATATACACACACAGAGAGAGTACCAGTCAGTAGCAATATATACACACACACACACACACAGAGAGAGAGTACCAGTCAGTAGCAATATATACACACACACACAGAGAGAGTACCAGTCAGTAGCAATATATACACACACACACACACACACACACAGAGAGAGTACCAGTCAGTAGCAATATATACACACACACACAGAGAGAGTACCAGTCAGTAGCAATATATACACACACACACACACACACAGAGAGTACCAGTCAGTAGCAATATATACACACACACACACAGAGCGAGTACCAGTCAGTAGCAATATATACACACACAGAGAGAGTACCAGTCAGTAGCAATATATACACACACACAGAGAGAGTACCAGTCAGTAGCAATATATACACACACACACACACACACACACACAGAGAGAGTACCAGTCAGTAGCAATATACACACACACACACACACACACACAGAGAGTACCAGTCAGTAGAAATATATACACACACACACACAGAGAGAGTACCAGTCAGTAGCAATATATACACACACAGAGAGAGTACCAGTCAGTAGCAATATATACACACACAGAGAGTACCCGTCAGTAGCAATATATACACACACAGAGAGAGTACCCGTCAGTAGCAATATATACACACACAGAGAGAGTACCAGTCAGTAGCAATATACACACACACAGAGAGAGAGTACCAGTCAGTAGCAATATATACACACACAGAGAGAGTACCAGTCAGTAGCAATATATACACACACAGAGAGAGTACCAGTCAGTAGCAATATACACACACACAGAGAGAGTACCAGTCAGTAGCAATATATACACACACAGAGAGAGTACCAGTCAGTAGCAATATATACACACACACACACACAGAGAGAGAGTACCAGTCAGTAGCAATATATACACACACACACAGAGAGAGTACCAGTCAGTAGCAATATATACACACACACACACACAGAGAGAGTACCAGTCAGTAGCAATATATACACACACACACAGAGAGAGTACCAGTCAGTAGCAATATATACACACACACACACACACAGAGAGAGTACCAGTCAGTAGCAATATATACACACACACACACACAGAGAGAGAGAGAGTACCAGTCAGTAGCAATATATACACACAGAGAGAGTACCAGTCAGTAGCAATATATACACACACAGAGAGAGTACCAGTCAGTAGCAATATATACACACAGAGAGAGTACCAGTCAGTAGCAATATATACACAAACAGAGAGAGAACCAGTCAGTAGCAATATATACACACACAGAGAGAGTACCAGTCAGTAGCAATATATACACACACACACACACAGAGAGAACCAGTCAGTAGCAATATATACACACACACACACACACAGAGAGAGTACCAGTCAGTAGCAATATATACACACACACACACACAGAGAGAGTACCAGTCAGTAGCAATATATACACACACAGAGAGAGTACCAGTCAGTAGCAATATATACACACACACAGAGAGAGTACCAGTCAGTAGCAATATATACACACACACAGAGAGAGTACCAGTCAGTAGCAATATACACACACACACACACACAGAGAGAGAGAGAGTACCAGTCAGTAGCAATATATACACACACACACACAGAGAGAGTACCAGTCAGTAGCAATATATACACACACACACAGAGAGAGTACCAGTCAGTAGCAATATACACACACACACAGAGAGAGTACCAGTCAGTAGCAATATATACACACACACAGAGAGTACCAGTCAGTAGCAATATATACACACACACACACACACAGAGAGAGAGTACCAGTCAGTAGCAATATACACACACACACACACACAGAGAGAGTACCAGTCAGTAGCAATATATAGACACACACACAGAGAGAGTACCAGTCAGTAGCAATATATACACACACAGAGAGAGTACCAGTCAGTAGCAATATATACACACACAGAGAGAGTACCCATCAGTAGCAATATATACACACACAGAGAGAGTACCCGTCAGTAGCAATATATACACACACAGAGAGAGTACCAGTCAGTAGCAATATATACACACACAGAGAGAGTACCAGTCAGTAGCAATATATACACACACAGAGAGAGTACCCGTCAGTAGCAATATATACACACACAGAGAGAGTACCCGTCAGTAGCAATATATACACACACAGAGAGAGTACCCGTCAGTAGCAATATATACACACACAGAGAGAGTACCAGTCAGTAGCAATATATACACACACAGAGAGAGTACCCGTCAGTAGCAATATATACATACACAGAGAGAGTACCCGTCAGTAGCAATATATACACACACAGAGAGAGTACCAGTCAGTAGCAATATATACACACACACACAGAGAGAGAGTACCAGTCAGTAGCAATATACACACACACACACAGAGAGAGTACCAGTCAGTAGCAATATACACACACACACACAGAGAGAGTACCAGTCAGTAGCAATATACACACACACACACAGAGAGAGTACCGGTCAGTAGCAATATACACACACACAGAGAGAGTACCAGTCAGTAGCAATATACACACACACACACACACAGAGAGAGTACCGGTCAGTAGCAATATACACACACACAGAGAGAGTACCAGTCAGTAGCAATATATACACACACACACACACAGACAGAGTACCAGTCAGTAGCAATATACACACACACACACACAGAGAGAGTACCAGTCAGTAGCAATATACACACACACACACACACAGAGAGAGTACCGGTCAGTAGCAATATACACACACACAGAGAGAGTACCAGTCAGTAGCAATATACACACACACACACAGAGAGAGTACCGGTCAGTAGCAATATACACACACACAGAGAGAGTACCAGTCAGTAGCAATATACACACACACACACACACACAGAGAGTACCAGTCAGTAGCAATATACACACACACACACACACAGAGAGAGTACCAGTCAGTAGCAATATACACACACACACACAGAGAGAGTACCGGTCAGTAGCAATATACACACACACAGAGAGAGTACCAGTCAGTAGCAATATACACACACACACACAGAGAGAGTACCGGTCAGTAGCAATATACACACACACAGAGAGAGTACCAGTCAGTAGCAATATACACACACACAGAGAGAGAGTACCAGTCAGTAGCAATATATACACACACAGAGAGAGTACCAGTCAGTAGCAATATATACACACACAGAGAGAGTACCAGTCAGTAGCAATATACACACACACAGAGAGAGTACCAGTCAGTAGCAATATATACACACACAGAGAGAGTACCAGTCAGTAGCAATTTATACACACACACAGAGAGTACCAGTCAGTAGCAATATATACACACACACAGAGAGAGTACCAGTCAGTAGCAATATACACACACACACACAGAGAGAGTACCAGTCAGTAGCAATATATACACACACAGAGAGAGTACCAGTCAGTAGCAATATATACACACACACACACACACAGAGAGAGAGTACCAGTCAGTAGCAATATATACACACACACACAGAGAGAGTACCAGTCAGTAGCAATATATACACACACACACACACACACACACAGAGAGAGTACCAGTCAGTAGCAATATATACACACACACACAGAGAGAGTACCAGTCAGTAGCAATATATACACACACACACACACACACACAGAGAGTACCAGTCAGTAGCAATATATACACACACACACACAGAGCGAGTACCAGTCAGTAGCAATATATACACACACAGAGAGAGTACCAGTCAGTAGCAATATATACACACACACAGAGAGAGTACCAGTCAGTAGCAATATATACACACACACACACACACACACACACAGAGAGAGTACCAGTCAGTAGCAATATACACACACACACACACACACACACAGAGAGTACCAGTCAGTAGAAATATATACACACACACACAGAGAGAGTACCAGTCAGTAGCAATATATACACACACAGAGAGAGTACCAGTCAGTAGCAATATATACACACACAGAGAGTACCCGTCAGTAGCAATATATACACACA
>NC_074671.1:60271542-60293784 GCF_029448725.1 Salvelinus fontinalis
CTTTC
Organism: Salvelinus fontinalis; assembly: GCF_029448725.1. Classification (NCBI taxonomy): domain Eukaryota; kingdom Metazoa; phylum Chordata; class Actinopteri; order Salmoniformes; family Salmonidae; genus Salvelinus; species Salvelinus fontinalis. Next base: position 60,271,548 of record NC_074671.1, read on the forward strand.
ATCGATTCAGGTGCCGATGACAGCTTAATTGATGCCGACTTAGTGGAACAGCTGGGGCTTTCCAAGGAGCAATTACCGGAAGCCATTGAAGCAACCACTCTGAACGGCAGTGTTCTGGCACGGATCACTATGAGGACTGAACCGGTTAAGATGTTGTTGTCGGGGAATCATTCAGAGGTTATTTCTTTTTTCATTTTGCCTTCTCCCCATGTACCTCTGGTTCTTGGATACCCCTGGCTAAAGGAACACAATCCCTCGTTCGATTGGGTGACTGGAAAAGTAACTAGTTGGAGCATTGAGTGCCATGCTAACTGCCTCAGGACTGCCTGTTCTCATGCTGTCCCCAGTCGGGTCTGTGAGTCTGCTCCTCCTGATTTGTCCCTGGTTCCTGAAACATATCACGAGTTGGGTGAGGTGTTCAGTAAGCAGAAAGCTCAGTCACTTCCTCCCCACCGACCTTATGACTGTACGATTAAGCTGTTCCCTGGAGCTGCCTTTCCCAAGGGTCGGTTATACAGTATTTCTCGACCTGAGCGGGAAGCCCTGGAAACCTACATAAAGGAGTCTCTTGCTGCAGGTCTCATTCGTCCCTCGTCATCCCCCCTGGGAGCTGGATTTGTTTTTTGAGTAAGAAGGATGGCTCTCTTCGACCGTGTATTGATTATCGGGGGTTGAATGAGATTACGGTCAAGAACAAGTACCCCTTGCCCTTGATGAGCTCCGCTTTCGATTCTTTACAGGGTGCTACTGTGTTTACAAAGCTTGATCTACGCAATGCGTATCATCTGGTTCAGATCAAGGAGAATGACGAGTGGTTAACTGGATTCAATACACCTATGGGACATTTCGAGTTCCAGGTGATGCCGTTTGGACTTTCCAACGCTTCAGCAGTGTTCCAAGGTTTGGTGAATGACGTGCTGAGGGATATGATCGGTCTGTTTGTGTTCGTTTACCTGGATGACATCCTGATTTTCTCCAAGGAGCTTTCCAGCCACATCCAGCATGTTAAGCAGGTCCTGCAGCGGTTATTGGAGAACCGTCTGTTTGTGAAGGCAGAGAAGTGTGATTTTCATGCCCACACTACATCCTTCCTCGGGTACATCATCTCCAGGGGAGAGATCAAGATGGACCAAGAGAAGGTTCGGGCGGTTCGGGATTGGGTCCAGCCCGGAACGAGATTGCAGCTCCAGAGATTCCTGGGGTTTGCGAACTTCTATCGGAGGTTTATCCGTGATTACAGCCGGGTGGCCGCCCCATTAACTGCCCTGACGTCTTGCACCAGAAATTTCTGTTGGACTCCTGAGGCAGATCGAGCATTTCTGGACTTGAAGAGCCGATTCACCAACGCCCCGATTCTCTCTCAACCTGACACTTCCCGTCAGTTTGTGGTTGAGGTGGACGCGTCTGATGTGGGGGTGGGCGCCATCCTGTCCCAGCGTAGCTCCACTGACGGTAAACTCCATCCCTGCGCTTTCTACTCTTGTCGTCTTTCTCCAGCTGAAAGAAACTACGATGTGGGTAACCGGGAGCTTCTCGCTGTGAAGCTTGCCTTGGAGGAGTGGCGTCACTGGTTGGAGGGAGCGGAGCAACCGTTTGTGGTCTGGACTGACCATAAGAATCTGGCTTACGTGCAATCGGCTAAACGTCTCAACGCCCGTCAGGCCAGGTGGGCTTTGTTTTTTGGACGCTTCAATTTTTCCCTGACGTTCCGACCTGGGTCGAAGAACGGCAAGGCGGACGCCTTGTCCCGGATGTTCTCCAAGACGGAGGAGAGTGGGGCCAAGACTGAGACGATTCTTCCCCAGAACCTTGTCGTGGGAGCCGTTACATGGAGGATTGAGGAGGATGTGATGGCGGTCCTTCGGACGCAGCCCGGTCCTGGTAACGGTCCACCCGGTCGGTTGTTCGTGCCTGAGTCGGTCCGTTCTGCTGTTCTTCAGTGGTCCCACGTCAGCAAGATAGCTTGTCACCCTGGCGTTGCTCGGACGATGGCGCTACTGCGCAGACGATTTTGGTGGCCTGCCATGGGAGAGGATACCCGGGGGTTTGTTGCCGCATGTCCTGTTCGTGCTCAGAACAAGAGTACCAATCGGCCCAGCTCTGGGCTTCTTCACCCTCTACCTATTCCCCAGCGACCTTGGTCGCATCTGGCCCTGGACTTTGTCACGGGGTTGCCCCCTTCTGATGGTAACACGGTTATTCTGACCATTGTGGACAGATTCAGCAAGTTTGCTCACTTTGTTCCCCTCTCCAAGCTGCCTTCTGCCACTGAGACGTCCGAGATCCTGGTTAGGGAGGTTTTAAGGGTCCACGGGTTGCCCTGTGACATTGTTTCTGACCGTGGTCCTCAGTTTACCTCTGCTGTCTGGAGATCCTTCTGTTTGGCCATTGGAGCTACAGTCAGTCTCACTTCTGGATTTCACCCTCAATCTAATGGTCAGGCGGAGAGAGCCAACCAGAAGATGGAGTCCACGCTGCGCTGTCTTGTTTCCTCTGATCCCACCTCTTGGTCCTCTCAATTACCCTGGGTCGAGTATGCCCATAATACTCTCCCTTCATCTGCTACTGGGATGTCTTCCTTCCAGTGCCTGTACGGTTACCAACCTCCATTGTTTCCTTCTCAGGAAAGGGATCTCTCGGTTCCCTCTGTCCAGACCCACATTCATCGTTGCCACCGGACCTGGCATCGGGCTAGGAAGGCTCTCCTTAGGGTTTCTGACCGGTATCAGATCCAGGCGAATCGTCGCCGTATTCCTGCCCCAGGTTATACGGTCGGAGATAAGGTTTGGTTGGCTACACGGGATCTTCCTCTACGGACTGAGTTGAGGAAATTGTCACCGAAGTTCATTGGTCCGTTTGTAGTGGAGAGAATCATTAATCCTGTTGTGGTTCGACTCAAGTTGCCTGCAACACTTAGAGTACATCCCACCTTTCATGTCTCCTGCCTCAAGCCGGTTCACCTCAGTCCTCTGTTGCCCCCTCCTCCTCGTCCTCCTCCTCCTCGGATGATCGGAGGTGGTCCTGTCTACACGGTGCGCCGCATCATGGACTCCAGACGGCGGGGTCGAGGGTACCAGTATTTAGTGGATTGGGAAGGATATGGTCCAGAGGAGAGGAGTTGGATTCCTCGGCGTCAGATCCTTGATGACGATCTGTTTCGTGACTTTTACCGCCTCCACCCTGGCGCTCCAGGTAGTCCGCCCGGTGGCGTTCGTCGGAGGGGGGGGTACTGTCACGAATCCCGCTTCCTGAGTCTGTGTTTGCCTGTGTTTCTGTCCTGGAGTGTGTTTCCGGTGTCCTGGAACGCACCCTGTCTGGTTGCCGGGCGAATTAGCTTGTTGGGAGATTGATGTTCACCCGCACCTGTATCCCATCAGTAATCTGCACACCTGTCCTGATCATCACCTCTCCCCTTCAAAAGCTCTGACCTGACATCCATTCACTGCAGGATCGTTAGACATGAACAGTATGTTGTGCCATAGTATCAGCCTCAAGTTGGATAGTATTTGTTGTGTTGTTTTTGTTTACGTATTGCTTGCCTTGAACTTACCTCCGTTTGTTTTGTCTTCAGTTACTCACCCGGATCATTCACCCCATTCCCGCCTGGTCGACGGAGGATTCCTCTACTCCATTGGATTCACCTATTTACTCCCATCCACTCACCTCCGCTGCCCGCTACGCCACCTGGATATATCTACTCATTCACATTCACTTGTAAATAAATACTCACCTTCTTTCTACGCTCCTTGTCCTGGTCTGCTTCTGGGTTCGATTTTGAAAGAACGTGACAGAACGATCCGGCCAAGGATGAACCCAGCGGACCTGGACTCCGTTTGCCATGCCGTTACCCAGCAGGGGAAGACATTGGGACAACACAATACGGCGCTACAGGAGATAGCGAGTTCAATCCAGAACTTATCTGCTAGCTTGACACAAATCCAGGATCAGCTCAGTTTGCCGGCGATTCATTCACCACCTGCTTCACCCATCTCACCTGCCGTGTCTGGAGCGGTTTCCTTCCGTGAACCCAAGGTACCGACGCCTGATAAATATGAAGGGGATTTGGGAAGATGCCGTTCGTTTCTTATGCAGTGTGGGTTAGTGTTTGATCTGCAGCCCCATTCTTACGCCACTGACAAGGCTAGGATAGCCTTTGTTATTGAACTGCTGCGTGGAAGAGCTCTGGAATGGGCTTCAGCCATTTGGGAACGACAGGGAACCTGCACGGCTTCATATCAGGAGTTCACGGGAGAGATGAGAAAGCTTTTTGACCATCCAGTCCGAGGTAAGGACGCAGCTAAACGTTTGTTCTCTCTTCGCCAAGGAGCTCGCAGTGTGGCAGATTTTATGATCGAGTTCAGGACATTGGCTGTGGAGAGTGGTTGGAATGAGGAGTCACTACAAGCGGTTTTTTACAAGGGGTTGTCGGAGGAACTTAAGGACGAGCTGATATCCTATCCAGAGCCTAGTGACCTAGACAGCTTGGTCACTTTATCTATTCGGGTAGATAATAGAGTCCGAGAGAGAAGGATGGAGAAGAAGTGGGGTCCATCTAATCAATTTGATACTCGGTTATCATTCGGGTCAGGAGATGGACCAGAACGGGTTGATCATTTTACTTCACACGGGATAAGTGAAGGAGTTCGGCCGCCAGATCCTGAACCTATGCAAGTGGGGCGGCACGGGTTAACTAAGGATGAGCGCCAACGTAGACGTGAGACAAACAGCTGCCGCTACTGTGGTAGTTCGGGACATTACATCTCCGTTTGTCCTCAGCGCCCGTTAAACTGCTCGGCCCGTTAAGTTTGGGAGGAATGTTAGCGAGCCAGTTTCAACCTCTCAAGAGTCCTGTCCGACCTCGTTTTCCTGCTACCCTCATAAATAAGGATCAGAGTTTAGCGATTAACGCTTTCATCGATTCAGGTGCCGATGACAGCTTAATTGATGCCGACTTAGTGGAACAGCTGGGGCTTTCCAAGGAGCAATTACCGGAAGCCATTGAAGCAACCACTCTGAACGGCAGTGTTCTGGCACGGATCACTATGAGGACTGAACCGGTTAAGATGTTGTTGTCGGGGAATCATTCAGAGGTTATTTCTTTTTTCATTTTGCCTTCTCCCCATGTACCTCTGGTTCTTGGATACCCCTGGCTAAAGGAACACAATCCCTCGTTCGATTGGGTGACTGGAAAAGTAACTAGTTGGAGCATTGAGTGCCATGCTAACTGCCTCAGGACTGCCTGTTCTCATGCTGTCCCCAGTCGGGTCTGTGAGTCTGCTCCTCCTGATTTGTCCCTGGTTCCTGAAACATATCACGAGTTGGGTGAGGTGTTCAGTAAGCAGAAAGCTCAGTCACTTCCTCCCCACCGACCTTATGACTGTACGATTAAGCTGTTCCCTGGAGCTGCCTTTCCCAAGGGTCGGTTATACAGTATTTCTCGACCTGAGCGGGAAGCCCTGGAAACCTACATAAAGGAGTCTCTTGCTGCAGGTCTCATTCGTCCCTCGTCATCCCCCCTGGGAGCTGGATTTGTTTTTTGAGTAAGAAGGATGGCTCTCTTCGACCGTGTATTGATTATCGGGGGTTGAATGAGATTACGGTCAAGAACAAGTACCCCTTGCCCTTGATGAGCTCCGCTTTCGATTCTTTACAGGGTGCTACTGTGTTTACAAAGCTTGATCTACGCAATGCGTATCATCTGGTTCAGATCAAGGAGAATGACGAGTGGTTAACTGGATTCAATACACCTATGGGACATTTCGAGTTCCAGGTGATGCCGTTTGGACTTTCCAACGCTTCAGCAGTGTTCCAAGGTTTGGTGAATGACGTGCTGAGGGATATGATCGGTCTGTTTGTGTTCGTTTACCTGGATGACATCCTGATTTTCTCCAAGGAGCTTTCCAGCCACATCCAGCATGTTAAGCAGGTCCTGCAGCGGTTATTGGAGAACCGTCTGTTTGTGAAGGCAGAGAAGTGTGATTTTCATGCCCACACTACATCCTTCCTCGGGTACATCATCTCCAGGGGAGAGATCAAGATGGACCAAGAGAAGGTTCGGGCGGTTCGGGATTGGGTCCAGCCCGGAACGAGATTGCAGCTCCAGAGATTCCTGGGGTTTGCGAACTTCTATCGGAGGTTTATCCGTGATTACAGCCGGGTGGCCGCCCCATTAACTGCCCTGACGTCTTGCACCAGAAATTTCTGTTGGACTCCTGAGGCAGATCGAGCATTTCTGGACTTGAAGAGCCGATTCACCAACGCCCCGATTCTCTCTCAACCTGACACTTCCCGTCAGTTTGTGGTTGAGGTGGACGCGTCTGATGTGGGGGTGGGCGCCATCCTGTCCCAGCGTAGCTCCACTGACGGTAAACTCCATCCCTGCGCTTTCTACTCTTGTCGTCTTTCTCCAGCTGAAAGAAACTACGATGTGGGTAACCGGGAGCTTCTCGCTGTGAAGCTTGCCTTGGAGGAGTGGCGTCACTGGTTGGAGGGAGCGGAGCAACCGTTTGTGGTCTGGACTGACCATAAGAATCTGGCTTACGTGCAATCGGCTAAACGTCTCAACGCCCGTCAGGCCAGGTGGGCTTTGTTTTTTGGACGCTTCAATTTTTCCCTGACGTTCCGACCTGGGTCGAAGAACGGCAAGGCGGACGCCTTGTCCCGGATGTTCTCCAAGACGGAGGAGAGTGGGGCCAAGACTGAGACGATTCTTCCCCAGAACCTTGTCGTGGGAGCCGTTACATGGAGGATTGAGGAGGATGTGATGGCGGTCCTTCGGACGCAGCCCGGTCCTGGTAACGGTCCACCCGGTCGGTTGTTCGTGCCTGAGTCGGTCCGTTCTGCTGTTCTTCAGTGGTCCCACGTCAGCAAGATAGCTTGTCACCCTGGCGTTGCTCGGACGATGGCGCTACTGCGCAGACGATTTTGGTGGCCTGCCATGGGAGAGGATACCCGGGGGTTTGTTGCCGCATGTCCTGTTCGTGCTCAGAACAAGAGTACCAATCGGCCCAGCTCTGGGCTTCTTCACCCTCTACCTATTCCCCAGCGACCTTGGTCGCATCTGGCCCTGGACTTTGTCACGGGGTTGCCCCCTTCTGATGGTAACACGGTTATTCTGACCATTGTGGACAGATTCAGCAAGTTTGCTCACTTTGTTCCCCTCTCCAAGCTGCCTTCTGCCACTGAGACGTCCGAGATCCTGGTTAGGGAGGTTTTAAGGGTCCACGGGTTGCCCTGTGACATTGTTTCTGACCGTGGTCCTCAGTTTACCTCTGCTGTCTGGAGATCCTTCTGTTTGGCCATTGGAGCTACAGTCAGTCTCACTTCTGGATTTCACCCTCAATCTAATGGTCAGGCGGAGAGAGCCAACCAGAAGATGGAGTCCACGCTGCGCTGTCTTGTTTCCTCTGATCTCACCTCTTGGTCCTCTCAATTACCCTGGGTCGAGTATGCCCATAATACTCTCCCTTCATCTGCTACTGGGATGTCTTCCTTCCAGTGCCTGTACGGTTACCAACCTCCATTGTTTCCTTCTCAGGAAAGGGATCTCTCGGTTCCCTCTGTCCAGACCCACATTCATCGTTGCCACCGGACCTGGCATCGGGCTAGGAAGGCTCTCCTTAGGGTTTCTGACCGGTATCAGATCCAGGCGAATCGTCGCCGTATTCCTGCCCCAGGTTATACGGTCGGAGATAAGGTTTGGTTGGCTACACGGGATCTTCCTCTACGGACTGAGTTGAGGAAATTGTCACCGAAGTTCATTGGTCCGTTTGTAGTGGAGAGAATCATTAATCCTGTTGTGGTTCGACTCAAGTTGCCTGCAACACTTAGAGTACATCCCACCTTTCATGTCTCCTGCCTCAAGCCGGTTCACCTCAGTCCTCTGTTGCCCCCTCCTCCTCGTCCTCCTCCTCCTCGGATGATCGGAGGTGGTCCTGTCTACACGGTGCGCCGCATCATGGACTCCAGACGGCGGGGTCGAGGGTACCAGTATTTAGTGGATTGGGAAGGATATGGTCCAGAGGAGAGGAGTTGGATTCCTCGGCGTCAGATCCTTGATGACGATCTGTTTCGTGACTTTTACCGCCTCCACCCTGGCGCTCCAGGTAGTCCGCCCGGTGGCGTTCGTCGGAGGGGGGGGTACTGTCACGAATCCCGCTTCCTGAGTCTGTGTTTGCCTGTGTTTCTGTCCTGGAGTGTGTTTCCGGTGTCCTGGAACGCACCCTGTCTGGTTGCCGGGCGAATTAGCTTGTTGGGAGATTGATGTTCACCCGCACCTGTATCCCATCAGTAATCTGCACACCTGTCCTGATCATCACCTCTCCCCTTCAAAAGCTCTGACCTGACATCCATTCACTGCAGGATCGTTAGACATGAACAGTATGTTGTGCCATAGTATCAGCCTCAAGTTGGATAGTATTTGTTTTGTTGTTTTTGTTTACGTATTGCTTGCCTTGAACTTACCTCCGTTTGTTTTGTCTTCAGTTACTCACCCGGATCATTCACCCCATTCCCGCCTGGTCGACGGAGGATTCCTCTACTCCATTGGATTCACCTATTTACTCCCATCCACTCACCTCCGCTGCCCGCTACGCCACCTGGATATATCTACTCATTCACATTCACTTGTAAATAAATACTCACCTTCTTTCTACGCTCCTTGTCCTGGTTTGCTTCTGGGTTCGATTTTGAAAGAACGTGACAACCATACTCTACCAGCTGAGATACAGAGGACCATGCTCTACCAACTGAACTACAGAGGACCATACTCTACCAGCTGAGATACAGAGGACCATACTCTACCAACTGAGATACAGAGGACCATACTCTACCAACTGAACTACAGAGGACCATACTCTACCAGCTGAGATACAGAGGACCATGCTCTACCAACTGAACTACAGAGGACCATACTCTACTAACTGAACTACAGAGGACCATACTCTACCAGCTGAGATACAGAGGACCATGCTCTACCAACTGAACTACAGAGGACCATACTCTACTAACTGAACTACAGAGGACCATACTCTACCAACTGAGATACAGAGGACCATACTCTACCAACTGAGATACAGAGGACCATACTCTACCAACTGAGATACAGAGGACCATACTCTACCAACTGAACTACAGAGGACCATACTCTACCAACTGAACTACAGAGGACCATACTCTACCAACTGAACTACAGAGGACCATACTCTACCAACTGAGATACAGAGGACCATACTCTACCAACTGAACTACAGAGGACCATACTCTACCAACTGAACTACAGAGGACCATACTCTACCAACTGAGATACAGAGGACCATACTCTACCAACTGAGATACAGAGGACCATACTCTACCAACTGAACTACAGAGGACCATACTCTACCAGCTGAGATACAGAGGACCATACTCTACCAACTGAGATACAGAGGACCATACTCTACCAACTGAGATACAGAGGACCATACTCTACCAACTGAACTACAGAGGACCATACTCTACCAACTGAACTACAGAGGACCATACTCTACCAACTGAACTACAGAGGACCATACTCTACCAACTGAACTACAGAGGACCATACTCTACCAACTGAACTACAGAGGACCATACTCTACCAAATGAGATACAGAGGACCATACTCTACCAACTGAACTACAGAGGACCATACTCTACCAACTGAACTACAGAGGACCATACTCTACCAACTGAGATACAGAGGACCATACTCTACCAACTGAACTACAGAGGACCATACTCTACCAACTGAGATACAGAGGACCATACTCTACCAACTGAACTACAGAGGACCATACTCTACCAACTGAGATACAGAGGACCATACTCTACCAACTGAGATACAGAGGACCATACTCTACCAACTGAACTACAGAGGACCATACTCTACCAACTGAGATACAGAGGACCATACTCTACCAACTGAACTACAGAGGACCATACTCGACCAACTGAACTACAGAGGACCATACTCGACCAACTGAACTACAGAGGACCATACTCTACCAAATGAGATACAGAGGACCATACTCTACCAACTGAACTACAGAGGACCATACTCTACCAACTGAGATACAGAGGACCATACTCTACCAACTGAGATACAGAGGACCATACTCTACCAACTGAGATACAGAGGACCATACTCTACCAACTGAACTACAGAGGACCATACTCTACCAACTGAACGACAGAGGACCATACTCGACCAACTGAACTACAGAGGACCATACTCGACCAACTGAACTACAGAGGACCATACTCTACCAAATGAGATACAGAGGACCATACTCTACCAACTGAACTACAGAGGACCATACTCTACCAACTGAACTACAGAGGACCATACTCTACCAACTGAACTACAGAGGACCATACTCTACCAACTGAGATACAGAGGGCCATACTCTACCAACTGAGATACAGAGGACCATACTCTACCAACTGAGATACAGAGGACCATACTCTACCAACTGAACTACAGAGGACCATACTCTACCAACTGAACTACAGAGGACCATACTCTACCAACTGAACTACAGAGGACCATACTCGACCAACTGAACTACAGAGGACCATACTCTACCAAATGAGATACAGAGGACCATACTCTACCAACTGAACTACAGAGGACCATACTCTACCAACTGAACTACAGAGGACCATACTCTACCAACTGAGATACAGAGGACCATACTCTACCAACTGAGATACAGAGGACCATACTCTACCAACTGAGATACCTAGGACCATACTCTACCAACTGAACTACAGAGGACCATACTCTACCAACTGAGATACAGAGGACCATACTCTACCAACTGAACTACAGAGGACCATCCTCTACCAACTGAACTACAGAGGACCATCCTCTACCAACTGAACTACAGAGGACCATACTCTACCAACTGAACTACAGAGGACCATACTCTACCAACTGAGCTACAGAGGACCATACTCTACCAGCTGAGATACAGAGGACCATACTCTAGCAACTGAACTACAGAGGACCATACTCTACCAAATGAGCTACAGAGGACCATACTCTACCAACTGAACTACAGAGGACCATACTCTACCAGCTGAACTACAGAGGACCATACTCTACCAGCTGAACTACAGAGGACCATACTCTACCAACTGAGATGCAGAGGACCATACTCTACCAACTGAGATACAGAGGACCATACTCTACCAACTGAACTACAGAGGACCATACTCTACCAGCTGAACTACAGAGGACCATACTCTACCAACTGAACTACAGAGGACCATACTCTACCAACTGAGATACAGAGGACCATACTCTACCAACTGAACTACAGAGGACCATACTCTACCAGCTGAACTACAGAGGACCATACTCTACTAACTGAGATGCAGAGGACCATACTCTAACAACTGAGCTACAGAGGACCATACTCTACCAGCTGAGATACAGAGGACCATACTCTACCAACTGAACTACAGAGGACCATACTCTACCAACTGAGCTACAGAGGACCATACTCTACCAACTGAACTACAGAGGACCATACTCTACCAGCTGAGATACAGAGGACCATACTCTACCAACTGAGCTACAGAGGACCATACTCTACCAACTGAACTACAGAGGACCATACTCTACCAACTGAGCTACAGAGGACTATACTCTACCAACTGAACTACAGAGGACCATACTCTACCAGCTGAACTACAGAGGACCATACTCTACCAACTGAGATACAGAGGACCATACTCTACCAACTGAGATACAGAGGACCATACTCTACCAACTGAACTACAGAGGACCATACTCTACCAACTGAGATACAGAGGACCATACTCTACCAACTGAGATACAGAGGACCATACTCTACCAACTGAGATACAGAGGACCATACTCTACCAACTGAACTACAGAGGACCATACTCTACCAACTGAACTACAGAGGACCATACTCTACCAACTGAACTACAGAGGACCATACTCTACCAACTGAACTACAGAGGACCATACTCTACCAGCTGAGATACAGAGGACCATACTCTAGCAACTGAACTACAGAGGACCATACTCTACCAACTGAACTACAGAGGACCATACTCTACCAACTGAACTACAGAGGACCATACTCTACCAACTGAACTACAGAGGACCATACTCTACCAACTGAACTACAGAGGACCATACTCTACCAACTGAACTACAGAGGACCATACTCTACCAACTGAGATACAGAGGACCATACTCTACCAACTGAACTACAGAGGACCATACTCTACCAACTGAGATACAGAGGACCATACTCTACCAACTGAACTACAGAGGACCATACTCTACCAGCTGAGATACAGAGGACCATACTCTACCAACTGAACTACAGAGGACCATACTCTACCAACTGAGATACAGAGGACCATACTCTACCAACTGAACTACAGAGGACCATACTCTACCAACTGAGATACAGAGGACCATACTCTACCAACTGAGATACAGAGGACCATACTCTACCAACTGAACTACAGAGGACCATACTCTACCAACTGAGATACAGAGGACCATACTCTACCAACTGAACTACAGAGGACCATACTCTACCAACTGAACTACAGAGGACCATACTCTACCAACTGAGATACAGAGGACCATACTCTACCAACTGAACTACAGAGGACCATACTCTACCAACTGAGATACAGAGGACCATACTCTACCAACTGAACTACAGAGGACCATACTCTACCAACTGAGATACAGAGGACCATACTCTACCAGCTGAGATACAGAGGACCATACTCTACCAGCTGAGATACAGAGGACCATACTCTACCAACTGAGATACAGAGGACCATACTCTACCAACTGAACTACAGAGGACCATACTCTACCAACTGAGATACAGAGGACCATACTCTACCAACTGAGATACAGAGGACCATACTCTACCAACTGAACTACAGAGGACCATACTCTACCAACTGAGATACAGAGGACCATACTCTACCAACTGAGATACAGAGGAACATAGAAGACGAATACCTGTCTTTTGAACAAAATACATTATAATGTAGTGTAATAACAGTCCTATTAGCCATTAGCACATTCATCAAATGTGTACACTCTGGACCTCAGATCACACACAACATAGGACCATGCCTGGACAATTCCAATGGTCTCGCATCACTCCTACAACCAAATCCCTCACCTATTCCCTATAGACATCACATTCACTGCAACCATTAAATCCTTTCCAGTTCTGCTAAAGGAGGAGTCTATAGCGCAGAGAGTGGAACAACAGTACAGTCACGTTCTCCACATTCATTCTCCACACCCTCCATGACCCTAGCTTTCAGTCAGCCGACAGGGAGGAGGGGAGGGGGGGGGGGGGGGGGGGTGGAGAGATAAACCCATTTCGTACACCCCTCCCCCTTGCCCAGGATAAACAAACTCCACTCTCTGTCAACGGCATGTGCTGTTGAATAGGCAGAAGGAGACTTATTGCTTATTTCTAGAGCGAAAACAGGGTTTTATTGTTTATTGTTCTGATTCACAGAACTGCTTTCCAAAGGCTACGGAGAAAACCTATTAGTCAGACCAGGGGTGTCATGTACACCAAAAATCTGAGGGGGAACAAAGTACATGAGGTGGTCCGGAGGGGGACTTGCCCGTGTCTGTAAATTGGTTAATTATACATTTTTCAAACACCTAGAATTAATCATATGTAAAAAAAATAAATATTAATAATAATAAATTATACACCCACACTACCAGTCAAAAGTTTGGACACCAACTCATTCAAGGGTTTCTTTATTTTTACTATTTTCTACATTGTAGAATAATAGTGAAGACATCAAAACTATGAAATAACACATATGGAATCATGAAGTAAACAAAAAAGGGTTAAACAAATCAAAATATATTTTAGATTCTTCAAAGTAGCCAATCTGCCTTGATGACAGCTTTGCATTCTCTCAACCAGCTTCATGAGGTAGTCACCTGGAATGCATTTCAATGAACAGGTATGCCTTATTAAAAGTTCATTTGTGAAATGTATTTCCTTCTTAATGCATTGGAGCCAATCAGTTGTGTTGTGACAATGTAGGGGTGGTATACAGAAGATAGCCCTATTTGGTAAAAGAGCAAGTCCATATTATGGCAAGAACAGCTCAAATAAGCAAAGAGAAAGTCAGTCAATGCGGAAAATGTCAAGAACCTTGAACGTTTCTTCAGGTGCAGTTGCAAAAACCATCAAGCGTTATGATGTAACTGGCTCTCATGAGGACTGCTAGAGGAAAGGAAGACCCAGAGTTACCTCTGCTGCAGAGGATAAATTCGTTAGAGTTACCAGCCTCAAATTGCAGCCCAAATAAATGCTTCACAGAGTTCAAGTAACAGACACATCTCAACATCAACTGTTCATAGGAGATTGTGTGAATCAGGACTTCATGGTTGAATTGCTGCAAAGAAACCACTACTAAAGGACACCAATAAGAAGAGACTTGCTTGGGCCAAAAAACACAAGCAATAGACATTAGACCGGTGGAAATCTGTCCTTTGGTCTGAGGAGTCCTAATTTTAGATTTTTGGTTGCAACCGCCGTGTCTTTGTGAGACGCAGAGTAGGTGAACGGATGATCTCCGCATGTTTGGTTCCCACCGTGAAGCATGGAGGAGGAGGTGTGATGGTGTGGGGCTGCTTTGCTGGTGACACTGTCGTTGATTTATTTAGAATTCAAGGCACACTTAACCAGCATGTCTACTACAGCATTCTGCAGCGATACGCCATCCCATCGGGTTTGTGCATAGTGGGACAGGACAATGACCCCACACACCTCCAGGCTGTGTAATGGCTATTTGATCAAGAAGGAGAGTGATGGAGTGCTGCATCAGATGACCTGGCCTCCACAATCACCCAACCTCAACACAATTCAGATGATTTGGGATGAGTTGGACTGCAAAGTGAAGGAAAAGAAGCCAACAGCTCAGCATATGTGGGAACTCCTTCAAAACTGTTGAAAATAAAAAGCATTCCAGGTGAAGCTGGTTGAGAGAATGCCAAGATTGTGCAGAGCTGTCATCAAGGCAAAGGGTGGCTACTTTGAAGAATCTCAAAAACAAAATATATTTTGATTTGTTCAACACTTTTTTGGTTACTACATGATTCCATACGTGCTATTTCATAGTTTTGATGTCTTCACATTTATTCTACAATGTAGAAAATAGTACAAAATAAGATAAACCCTTGAATGAGTAGGTGAGTCCAAACTTTTGATGGGTACTAATATATATATATATAGTGCATATCTAACCATGCCTCTTGAGCTGTCTGACTGGTGTTTCTTTTTTTACAGGAAATGAAGCGGCCCTATTATTGGTGTGACACAAATGGCCAGAAATGAACTCATGTTTTTTTATTTAATCCAGTTAAAATGCAAAGTGCCAGCTGAGCCATTTGTTGTTTTGGCCTCGCTTCCCTTTATCTTTCGCATTTGGTGTCCCTCCCCCCCATCTCTATTTTGGCTCCAACTCTCATGACGCTTGGATGCCCTAGCAGCGCCCCAGACAAAGCAGCCTGTAGTCTGGTTTTGTTTCGTGCGACTCGCCCCAGCAGCAGCCTGCCTGTGCTCCTTAACCACAGATATTTGATAAGCCTGTTACGAAACAACTTCCCCCCTTCGTCACACAGAACAGAGGTCTCTCGTGCAATGTTCGTTCGCGAAGAGGTTCGCAGCCAAGGGAATTGTCCCACTCACTCACCGCAATGTGAGACAAGCAATTCGTCATTAATCTGTCATTTGTCCCTCTGTCTACATTCATTTACATTTCAATATAACATTTATATTTGTGACATTGGCCAATGCACACATTTGTGTGATTGTCTAGGCATACTGCATTATGGCAATATAATGTTATAATATTTATTAACATAATCATTAACATAATAGAATTCAATAATAAAATGACTAAATAAAATGGATTAGTTGTATTCCGGTTGATTAATCATTTTCAGGGACACGGGCGTGTCCAGACTTCAGATTACAACCACGGATGCGTTGGGCGCGCCATTATTCGAACGGATAAAACCTTGCTGGTCAGAAAAACAAGTCCCCTTATGCGCAATCATTTAATGGTCGTGTTATTTCGTTTCCTGTAGGCAATTCAATGTGAAACCAAACCATTGCGCTCTCCCTCAATCCTTTTGGAGGTTGACGGCTTTGTTTGTTGGTGCATAAAACCAATCCAAAATAATACGGCCCTAAGCCTATCCAAAAAGTAGTTCAAAAGGGTTTTACTTCATTTTACAGTTTTTATTGCTTTTTATTGCATCAGGGGATCAGCCGACCGTTTTGGCAAAGACAGTGTCAGGATTTAGGAAACACGGTAACACCCCTGGCTGCAGGCATGGTGGTGGTTTTACAATGTGGATTCGCCTAACAAATTCATCAATAACGTAAAAATGTAGGCTCGACTTTATCCAACGACCTAGGATATTTGTAGGCTATAGGCCTAGGATAAGACGAGCACCCAACGGAGATCATGCGACCTGTACGACATGCCGTCTAATTGCACAGTTTATATTACAGAATCATAGACGTGTCGTTCAAAAGACGGCGTGACAAATTCACAAAATCAATGGGTGTCAAGCAGAAACAGCCAGCCAAACACCACGGAGGTGTCCCTCACTTGACCTAAAACTTGGCTGCTCCAATTCGACGGGCCCCGGGTTCCATTTAAATAAAATATGTGCCCCTAGTGTAAGGTATCTCGGGGCTGTTATCCTTCTACTTAGGTGCATTCTGGCTGCTGGTGAGAACGTCGCGTAAAGAAAACAATGTGTGGGCGTCAGGAGGCGTCCTTTTACGAGCGAGCGCAGAGAACCGTGCACACAGAGCTCCTGCTGCGGCACAAAAGCGCTCTGAAGCGGAGAGAAGAGCTCTCCTGTTTCGGGACCGCCGTCCCAGGGGAGACTCGCCTTGTAGAGGAAAAGCTTCAATCAAACTGTGACATCTCCTGCGGGAGTCGGCTAAGCAATTCTCTCTCTACAGCTCACTGCAGTGCCGTGGGTTTATTTTCCTTCACAAGCGTTTCCACTGATTGTGTCAAACTAGGAAAATAGCGGACCTATATCCTATTAATAAATTCGGCATACGTTAGAAGTAGCCTATAGGCCTACTGACAGAGAAAGGCCTCATTTAGGCCTACATGACAACAACCAGCTAATATTGGTGCAGCAGAAAGAGCTTGACAACCGTGAGTCAATCACGCTTATCTTTGATGCGTTTTACTCTTCCCATTGTTCAAAAGAAAATTCCTAAATAAATGTTATCTGACGCCGAATGTTCTCTCGGCGGTTGGCCAACGATTTACTATTTCCATATCACATTTCAAAGTGGTGGATGAAGGAAAAAAATATCCTCAAAAGCACCGTCTCTCTGGACACGACTCGTCTGTCTGCGTTGAGTGCACAAAGGCTCCAGCAGACCGAGATGGCTGCGCTAAAAATAAACAACCCGGGTCGACAGAATGGGGGGCGTAGGCCTTCACCAGATAAATGCAGAATGCGAGTAGGGAGGTCTCTCCTCAGATAAATCATTTTTAAAAGTAGGATTTTGACAATACCAATTGGTTAGGCAAGCTGTTTAAGCCGTTCTTGTGTCCTGAAATCTGTTATTTGAACATAAAAAAACGGGTCTACAGGTACTTGCGTAACTGTTGTAATGGATGTCTTTCAAGATTTATCCAAGTTTTAGGCCTAATTGTTCGTATGTGACAGCATTCATTAGATTCGACTGTCATATGAAATATGCCTAGATAGTTGTCAACGGCATGATAGCCTTCATTTATGCCAAATGCAAACAACAAAGCGGATAAATTGCGCTCTCATAGCCCCCATACCAAGTTGGTTAAATTGAAATATAAACAAAACACATTATTAGTCTTGAAATGCAGTCAATTTGAAATTGGTTCTTCAGTAGGCCTATAAAGGACAATGGTTTTTGAATAAGCTATGTGACAATAGGCCTACGAAGTTAACCCCTCGGTCTTTGTGCCACATTCAGCTTTCAGTTAGGCTACCAAGTATTCGGAATTAATTTATGGTAGCAAAGTAGGAAACTGACAACAAATTCCAGTTAACTTTTGTGAAATAAACAGCCTAGGTCTGTATTATTTTCCTATGAGCCTAAAGCCCAGTAAGTTGCTTCTCCACCGTGTTCGCTCTGTTCTTGGAGTAAAAGTTTAAAAACATAAATTGAGGCGTTTTTATGAGTCCAAAAACACTGCACTCCGTGGTTGCGTCTGCACTTGCTTGTGTCTAGTACTGTATATGCAACGAGTCGAATTCCGTAGCGCAGCCTGTGACCAGAGTCATTTCCCGTCCCCGGAGCGAGGGGAGGACTTCAGTTCGGACTCGTTTAAGTTAAGGCGACAGAACACGTCAAGTTGCCAACATGACAAGACTATATGGTGTACAAGAAAACAGACCTTGCATCGTCCAATGTGGGACAGAAGCCTCAGACACGTTTACTTAGGCTTACATTATCCTGCAGGACACCTACAGCCGTCTCAATGTGCTCGATCACCGAGCCCGTTATAACAATTCATTTTAAGCATGATTTCCGCATTCTATCCATGAAGTCGTTCATAAATGGAAAACCATACAGCCCACCACACCATCATCCACTCGCTGAAATGCGCAGTGAAATTACACAGATGACCTCCACAAGCGTTTATCTGCAAAGTCGTTCCACAAGGTATATGGGATGGTGTCAAAAATGGGCGAGGCACTAAATTAAGACTGGATCTTTATTTTTATATATAGAAAAAGGCCTAAAGGCCGATTCCCACAGAGACTCAACTAATTTGTTTATGCCAGGCCATTCATTTGAAACATGAGAATTAGATTAGCCTACATCTTTATCACACACGAGCTACACGCAATTTTTTTATTTGACATTTTCCTTTAAATTTAGCTGACTGGCTGAAAAAAAGGTTAGCTGGAAAGTCCCGTGAAAACGTTGGATCTCTCATTATGACTTACTAACCATCCAATATTACACCATCAATAGGCTACAATCTTTCTATAGAAACGGGTGTAGGCTAGACTAGGTTTATACAAAGCCTATGTGAAACATGAATTCTACTAGGCTATTAACACATCTCTCTCAGTACACCAAAACATTGGCAAGCAACTAAATATTCCACTTAAATACGCAGTTCTTTGTAGAAGCCCTTATCAGATGGCCAAGTCTCCATATCGTCAGAGCGACGCCGAACAAGATCGAGTCTTCAGACTGGAGCAAGACAGAAAAGCAAACAAAACGAAACATGGAAAGGAAAACAAAGGCACAAACGTCCACAAAAAAATATCTTAGCCTACCTGATAGAAATTCCAGAATAATTTCTCTAAATTCGATTGTCCTTGGCCAAAACACAAGATGTCCAGTTGGAACTTTTTGGCCGTGTTCTCTAGGCTCCACGAGTCAGTCAAAACGACCCAACGAGAGTTCGTGCGTCGGGGGTTAATATTACTTTTGTAATTTACCTTTACAGCAAATAGGGGTGACAATGTTGTGCTTGTTAAATGACATGTAGGTAAGTTTAGACTACGAAAACATCCTTAGTCTTTATACATTTCCAGTTGGTAAAAATCCGGGAAAGACGAGTAGGCGACAATGAACGACCACATCCACGGAGTCGCAGTGATAGGCTACGTTTCTGCCCCCAGTAAATATATCCATTAGTAAAAAGACACCAAGTGAATCGTTGTCGTGAATGTTTCAAGGAGCACAGGTGACAACAACGGTCGTAGGTCTCAATAAACAATAAACTAATTCAGTCTGGTTATGCATTGCAGCGCCATGTTGAGCTCGCCATACAGCACACACGCCACCTCAAAAATATGGCGAGAATTTCCGTTTTCAACAAATAAAGAATGCTAACAGTGCCCATTATTTTCAGTGAGAGGCTAGGGTGTTTCTGTCAATGTTCCCATTAGTTTTTATTTCGTCCTAGTTATACTGTTCCGTTTTCTTCCGTACGGCACTATTCAGAGCACTCACAACTACCGCCTCCAGACGTACAGCGGAGAATGAGTGCCTGCGCCTTGGTTCCAGTCGCAGACTCTACCCAGAAGGCCAATCCGGGAACCGCAATTACCATAAACCTCCAGCACGCTTCGCTCCACCAGCGCTCTCCACAGCGAAAACAAAGGGAGGGAGGGAGGGCGAAAGAGTCCGCCAGCAAGCGAGCGAGATATTGAAGGTAAATAGGTTACTGTGCATATTCGTTTTTTTTCTTCCTGGGCAATAGATTATGCTATATGCCTACATTATTTTTTTTGCTCTCAGTGTTGGGTATGGCATATTGTCAAGTCTATGTCCCATTCCAGGGATATGTAATATTATAAAATGTTCTATCCCAATTATACTGTATAATTTCTATACTTCTACTTTGAAGAAAGCAGCAAACAGAAGACTTCATTCTCGAAATTACCCTACACTCTTAGAAAAAAAGGTTCTGGATAGAACCAAAAAGGGTTCTATGCTTGCTTCATATATGGTACCTCTTATCGTTCTATATAGAACCCGACATTGGTTCCATATAGAACAGTATATGAAACCCAATGGTTCTATTTTACCCAATTTTGGTTCAGGAAGAAGAACCCTACTAAAGGGTTTTAAATAGATCCAGAACCTTTTTTTCTAAGAGTATAGGGTAAATTCGAGTATGAAGTCTTCTGTTTGTTGCTGTCTTCAAAGTAGAAGTACACAAATTATACAGTATAATTGGGATTGAAAATGTTATAACATTATCTATATCATTGGGACATGGACTGGACAATACGCCATACCCAACACTGACAGCAAAACATATATTTAGGTATATAGCATAATCTATTGCACAGGTCTATAACCACAGATCTAGGATCACCTGACCCCAAATCAATCATAAATCTAAGGAATAGAATAGAATGGAATATAATGGAAACAGACTAGAGAGATATACAATACTTGTCGCGGTATCATGAGAAAAACTACCCATTTAATTTAAAACTGTGCAAACGGAAGCATCATAATAGCTCAAACCGGGTCCGAGTAATTGGATTGCCGTTATTAATGACAGACAACTCTCCCCCTACAGTCCCATGGGAACTAACCCGTGGGTTTATGCCGCTTCACTGCGCTCTGCACCGCGGTGGGGTTCACATGAGCACGATGAATGCACACACAGTAAAGGCATTACATGTGATCGATACGCAGTGGGGAAACGGTTGTTGAATAGATAACGGTTCCTTTCTAAAGGAATTTCTAAAAAAACGTTTTTTCTGCCGCTACATAGGCCTAACTAAGAATTACTGTCAGCCGAATATGAGGCAACATTGCAATTAGTTGGCCTATGAAGTTAAATCCAAACGTGTCAAATGTTATTAGATTCAATTGTTGACTATAATGAAGTACCTGGAGATTGGACATGTTTAATTTATTCTGAGAATGTACACACAGATGATGGGATGGGCGCGATCCGCGAAGGGGGTGAGTGTCGAAAAAAGAGGCGAGGAAAAAAAGTTGGCAAAGCCCCTGTCAGCAATACTCAGCATCAAAGCCAAACTTACTATTGACAGTGAGTGCATTTGTAGATTTCTTGTGAACATGCCCTCCGGACCTTTTATGGCACATAGGCTACAGGTCTGGAACTATATGGCACTGGCAGTGCGCTCGACACACAGGCCTGTGGTCGCTTGCTCAAGTTCCATTAAAGCTGTTTCTCCTCAGGTACTGTAGGTTTAGGCCTATGGGCTTTATAAATCACGCCAGAAAAACGGTGGGGTAACGGGGTGTGTTGCTTTTACATACCAAGGCGAGGCTGTGTATCTTATTTGTCAGTACATTTGTAATGGCCTATGCATTAAGATTCGTGCGTCATTATCCTAATGGTTTGTGTCAGACGCTTGTTGATTCTTTCCAATCAACACCCAATGAAGGAACAATGACCTGTAGACTATCCATGTATTTAGCACTGGTTACATGTAGGCCTACATGTGTGAGCGCTATCAAAATTTAATATTCCCTTTTTATCAGCTGGTGCTCCTTAAAACACTGAGATGACACTGGACCAACGTCAAGCGCATGGTAGTGGTAATGCGGTTTGGCACTTCGAGACAGATGGACGCCTTGCAATGGAAAACCGGTCACAACCCAACACCAGGTTCAAGCGAGCCCGTAATGGTGTAAAC